>NC_092094.1:11780818-11906190 GCF_045679555.1 Salvelinus alpinus
GAGAGAGAGAGAGAGAGAGAGAGAGAGAGAGAGAGAGAGAGAGAGAGAGAGAAAGTAAGTAAGAGAGAGAGAGAGAGAAAGTAAGTAAGAGAGAGAGAGAGAGAGAGAGAGAGAGAGAGAGAGAGAGAGAGAGAGTAAGTAAGAGAGAGAGAGAGAGAGAGAGAGAGAGAGAGAGAGAGTAAGTAAGAGAGCGAGAGGGGGAAGGAGAGAGAGACAGGACCACAGTGAGAGTAGAACAGTTCGTCTTGAGAGGAAGTGAGAGAAAAGTAAGAGACAGAGAGAGAGAGAGAAAGAGAGAGAGAGGGACAGAAAGAGAGAGAGAGAGAGAGGGAAAGAATAGACCAGTTGGTCTTCAGAGGATTGTCCTGGCTCTGCCCTGCTGTAACGGTTCCTGCTGCTGCAGCAGCTACAGTAGCCATTGTGCTGAATGGAAAGTATGTCAGAGATATATGAAACACATGGCCTCTAGTACCTGTCAGGTCCTGTGGGTGGAGTCTCACTCTATACTGTATAAGGGGCAGACACAGTAATGTAATGAGGCTGTATACGTCTCTGGAGAGGTCTGATACGGCACCTCCACTAAGCTCTGATTAGACTGCGACGCTACATTAGCACTACCGTAACATACAGGCCAGGCTAGCTAGGCCCTCCCAAGGTGAGCATCACACCTCTGGGAGTGTGGCTGCTGCCGGACTAATTCAGCTCAGCTCGCTCAACTGACCGCCTGGCCAATGTAAGACTGTATGTCTGGGTGTCATCTGGGCGTCGTCTGGGCGTCGTTGCTTTCAAAACCACTTATGCAATACAAAAAGATGTGTTTCTATTTTCCAGTACTTTTGCAACTGTACATTACTTCCGCAAGCGTTGTGCAATGACCTTTGACCTTTTACAGTAATTAACTCACTCTATTGTGAATCTCCATGGGACTCAGATTCAGTAGTAGGTCTCCTCATTGTCTTTGAGATTTGGCTAGTTTTAATTGGCCGCAGAGAAGACTGGTTCTCCCCAGACTGAGAGATCACAGCTTAAACCCAGCCAGGAATCAAACCAACCTCCTCTCACTGGTACCTTCTCCACCTGAAATCGAATACGCCGACTAACAAGCATATCCCCTAATCTGGGTTTTGTCTGGTGAATGTCACTGTTACTCACAGACAACAAGGCGCCAAATGAGTGTGTGTTTGTGTGTGTGTGTGAACATGTGTGTGTACGTGCGTGTGTGTACGTGTATGTGTGTGTACCAAGTCCCTGGGAGTGTGTTCTGTATTCATATGTAACTAGAGAGACTTGTCCCGCTGCAGATGACTAGGCTTATTGTCCAGATCATACATGGCATGGTAAACACTAATGATGCGTTGGTCAGCTGTTTGTTCACCCGCCCCCAATTGCTAGTAACCCATCTGCAACTGCCTGACTATATGTGATAAAGTGAACATCTGAGGCCTGCACCCGACCCTAACCCGCTAATATAGAAAATGCGCTGTACATTCAGAGATGGCGGAGCGATTTTTTGACTCGCCTTTTTAGATAGGCCTACTGTGTGCTTCTGCTTCTAATTTCCGCCATTTTGGTAGGCTATTTGTTAGTCTATAATTAGGTAAATGCAGCATGTCATTACTTGTTGTCCTAGAAGACTAAATAAACCCTTGTTCACCAGAATAATGTCATAAATCAATAGAATGAATGATTTAATCTAGATGATATCGGTAATGATGGTTTTCTCCTTCCTCTTTCATCTCTGCTTCTCTCACGCAGTAAAGACGTTTAGGGACTGGGGAGAAAATGCAATATATTCCAAACGACATCAGTTTGACTGGTTTTAAGGAAATGAAAAGCTTTTAAAACGACCCAACATGTTTATGATAAGATTTCAGTTTGACTTGGAAGCATATTTTATGTGGTTGAAATACGATCAGCTTTAATGATGCTGATAAAGATAGCATCGCCACCTTTACAGGTGGTCCCTAACCGTGCATTCATTCTCTCAAGATGCTGAAATTAAAAAAATATTATTTCTCCACTCCTGTTCCTGAGTCAAAATGTACATTTGGTGTATGATTTTACTGCAAGGAATGCTTAATTCTGCAGGAGCTATTATAATATTATATATGGGGTGTCAGGCTACTATTCCATTTAACCCATCTGAACAGTACAGTTCTCTTGACGTGTCATTTTGAAGTCTCCATCTTGTGACTGTCGAACAGTGGTGGAAAAAGTACCCAATTATCATTCTTTAGTAAAAATAAAGATACCATAATAGAAAATGACTCAAGTAAAAGTGAAAGTCACCCAGTAAAATCCTACTTGAGTAAAAGTCGAAAAGTATTTGGTTTTAAATATACTTAAGTATCAAAAATACATGTACTTGCTAAAATATACTTAAGTATCAAAGCAAAAGTAAAATTCCTTATATTAAGCAAACCAGACGGCACCATTTTCATGTTTCGTTTATTTACGGATAGCCAGGGGCACGCTCCAACACTCAGACATCAATTACAAACAAAGCACGTGTTTAGTGAGTCCGCCAGATCAGAGGCAGTAGGGATGACCGGGGATGTTCTCTTGATAAGTGTGTGAATTAGACCATTTTCCTGTCCTGCTAAGCATACAAACTGTACTTTTGGGTGTTAGAGAAAATGTATGGAGTAAAAAGTACATTATCTTCTTTAGGAATGTAGTTCAAAACCAGTCAAACTGATGTAAAACTGAAGTAAAGTAAACGTTGTCAAAAATATAAATAGTAAAGTACAGATACCTCAAAAAATGACTTAAGTAGTATTTGAAAATATTTTTAGTTAAGTATTTTACACTACTGCTGTCGAATTTGTATTGTGCCTCACAATCATCACACATAATACAGCCGGCACTGCTATGATTCTCTTTTACCACTTCACCTAATCTTTCCCAAACATTACTGTTACCCTGCTCTTTATTTTCAACTCTCCATTTCACAGCTTTTCTCTAATTGAATTAAACTCCTTTTTGCCTCAGTGGATCGACGAAAACTTTTTATGACCAAGTTCCCAAAAGCGTTTGTCAATTGGTGTGTATTTGACAAAGCTATAGTTAGGCACTAAAGCTGAGGCTACGTACTAATGTCAGAAAAAAATTATGAAAGAAAAAACCTCAATGTAGCCTATAGATTGGACAAGAATTAAACGTTTATAGATTTTTTTTATTAATTGTTCTCTCTTTATTCAACCCGCCCGCCCTTCATCCACACAATATTTCATGACCCTAAACCCGCCCGCCCCACGAATATAACCGAGTTGACTGCGGATTACGAGTCAACACACACATCACTAGTACACATACACATACACACGCACACCATATTTGAATGCCCTACCAGATCGTCTGTGTTGCTGTAAGCACACACACAACGTAATGGTGGGTAAAACATTCAGACCACCACGATGATGAAAGTCATTACGACGGCACACACACATATTTCATTATTTAAACACAAAACCCTGGCACACTGAGTAAACCAGATGAATGTTTTGGAGGAAACAGAAGTGTTTGTTCATGGTTAAGGACATCATGATGGATATTATCCATTGATGAAAATGTATTGCTCAAAGGCTTGGAGTGGATTTTTAAATGGAATGCATCCTACGATATAGAATGCATCCTAAGATATAGAATTCATCCTAAGATATAGAATGCATCCTACGATATAGAATGCATCCTACGATATAGAATGCATCCTACGATATAGAATGCATCCTACGATATAGAATGCATCCTACGATATAGAATGCATCCTACGATATAGAATGCATCCTACGATATAGAATGCATCCTACGATATAGAATTCATCCTACGATATAGAATGCATCCTACGATATAGAATGCATCCTACGATATAGAATGCATCCTACGATATAGAATGCATCCTATGATATAGAATGCATCCTACGATATAGGATGCATCCCAAATTGCACCCTATTTACTATATATAGGGTGTCAGGTAGCCGAGTGGTTAGAGAGTTGGGCCAGTATATATGGGGCGGCAGGTAGCCTAGTGGTTAGAGAGTTGGACCAGTATATATGGGGTGTCAGGTAGTGTAGTGGTTAGAGAGTTGGGCCAGTATATATGGGACGGCAGGTAGCCGAGTGGTTAGAGCATTGGGCCAGTATATATGGGGCGGCAGGTAGCCTAGTGGTTAGAGCATTGGGCCAGTATATATGGGGTGTCAGGTAGTGTAGTGGTTAGAGAGTTGGGCCAGTATATATGGGACGGCAGGTAGCCGAGTGGTTAGAGCATTGGGCCAGTATATATGGGGCGGCAGGTAGCCTAGTGGTTAGAGAGTTGGACCAGTATATATGGGGCGGCAGGTAGCCTAGTGGTTAGAGAGTTGGGCCAGTATATATGGGACGGCAGGTAGCTTAGTGGTTAGAGAGTTGGACCAGTATATATGGGGCGGGAGGTAGCCTAGTGGTTAGAGAGTTGGGCCAGTATATATGGGACGGCAGGTAGCCTAGTGGTTAGAGAGTTGGACCAGTATATATGGGGCGGCAGGTAGCTTAGTGGTTAGAGAGTTGGACCAGTATATATGGGACGGCAGGTAGCTTAGTGGTTAGAGAGTTGGACCAGTATATATGGGGCGGCAGGTAGCCTAGTGGTTAGAGCGTTGGGCCAGTATATATGGGACGGCAGGTAGCTTAGTGGTTAGAGAGTTGGACCAGTATATATGGGGCGGCAGGTAGCCTAGTGGTTAGAGAGTTGGACCAGTATATATGGGGCGGCAGGTAGCCTAGTGGTTAGAGCTTTGGGCCAGTATATATATGGGGCTGTTGGCAGCCTAGTTGTTAGAGTGTTGGGCCAGTAACCAAATGATTGCTAGTTTGAATCCCAGTGCTTCCAAGGTAAAATAAGAAAGAAACTGTCGCTCTGCACTTGAGCAAGGCACTTAACCCTAATTGCTCCAGGGTCACCGTCAACAATGGCTGGTCCGTGACCCTACCCTAAGTGGGAGTTTGGATGTGCAAAAAACACATTTCCATTTCATACCACACACTCATACAGGTTACCCACTTGTGCAAAATTAAGCACCCCTATTTGATATTGCACTACCTTCAACCAGGGCCCTATGGGCGCTGGTCAAAAGCAGAGCACTTTAAAGGAAATGTGGAACACAGCCTTGGAGGGGATTTGTAAATAGAAAACATACTATACCTCCTTTATATCCTATTCGTGCCTACAGGAACACAAAGCCAAACACAAGACCTCTGTACTTCTGTCGATCCAAAGCCTGGTCGGCAGCCTGGCTCTGGTTATGATATGACGGCAGTCTGAAGCAGTGGGTGTGGGGTGGATAACATACAACAAAAGTCAGTGTTGGATGCAATGTTATAAACTTTTATTCACCAGAAACTACTAACAAAGAAGCAACCTTGGGCGTCTCAGTATGCCTCACAATTTGTGTCAGAGAGCTCTTTGAGATCAGTTATGAGTGAGGCTGAAACCCTATCAGAGAGCCCTTTGAGATCAGTTATGAGTGAGGCTGAAACCCTGTCAGAGAGCTCTTTGAGATCAGTTATGAGTGAGGCTGAAACCCTGTCAGAGAGCCCTTTGAGATCAGTTATGAGTGAGGCTGAAACCCTATCAGAGAGCCCTTTGAGATCAGTTATGAGTGAGGCTGAAACCCTGTCAGAGAGCTCTTTGAGATCAGTTATGAGTGAGGCTGAAACCCTGTCAGAGAGCCTTTTGAGATCAGTTATGAGTGAGGCTGAAACCCTGTCAGAGAGCCCTTTGAGATCAGTTATGAGTGAGGCTGAAACCCTGTCAGAGAGCCCTTTGAGATCAGTTATGAGTGAGGCTGAAACCCTGTCAGAGAGCCCTTTGAGATCAGTTATGAGTGAGGCTGAAACCCTGTCAGAGAGCCCTTTGAGATCAGTTATGAGTGAGGCTGAAACCCTGTCAGAGAGCCCTTTGAGATCAGTTATGAGTGAGGCTGAAACCCTATCAGAGAGCCCTTTGAGATCAGTTATGAGTGAGGCTGAAACCCTGTCAGAGAGCCCTTTGAGATCAGTTATGAGTGAGGCTGAAACCCTGTCAGAGGAACAGTAGATGTTGCATGTAGGTGGTGTAGCATTATGTCTGTATAAACATCCCTGTCAACGAATTTACTTTTTTCGTTCTCTTCTTCAAGTGTCCATCCATCATGCTAACACAACAAACCCCTCGCTGTCTCATACACATACAGGACCGTGTGGAGTGATCTTCCTGAGCCGCGGGTAATGGAAAGTGATGTGTGTGTGTGTGTGTGTGTGTGTGTGTGTGTGTGTGTGTGTGTGTGTGTGTGTGTGTGTGTGTGTGTGTGTGTGTGTGTGTGTGTGGAAAGGGGTTGAGGTAGGCTATGTAACCCCTTGTGTATTGCCTCAGGTGACAAGCACTTGAGACACTCAGCTTGACTTGACGCACGCACATACACACACGCACGCACGCACGCACGCATGCACGCACGCACGCACGCACGCACGCACGCACGCACGCACGCACGCACGCATCACTGGGGATACAGCCTGTCAACATTATAATGGAATGGGACTTAACTACAGAGGGAAGAAAAAAAAGCGTCCAAGGAGAAAACCCCCCCAGTGGAGAAGACTTGTTTAAGGAAACCCTAGTGTTCACATTATCTGCTGCTCTGCTCTTTCATGAAGAAGTTTTTTCTCTGGCACACACACACACACACACATGCTCACAGACAAGCACACACACACACGCTCACACACGCTCACACACTCACACACTCACGCACGCATGCTCACGCTCACAAGCACACGCACACGCACACACACAAACTGTATCAGCACTGAAAATAGAGGTGGATTATAGGCCTAATAAACCTTGTCTGTGGAGATCTAAATGTAGGTTGGACCAGCGGACTGGAATCATAATTCAACGTCAGATCGTATACGTTGTTCTGGGTTAAATTTGGAAAGTTTACTCCAGTGTATTCAGTCTCACAACAAGAGATGAAGCCCTACAGGGAAAAACGTAGGAGAAGTTTTGAAACTGGGCCACTTCACTGTTCAACTGTTTCAAAGACAGAAGCTCTCCCGACAGGAGGAGGGCTAGATAACTATAACAGAACTAAAACTTTTCCCCAAAAAAATCAAGTCAAGAGATAAATTATGATTTCTAAACCTTTCTACCGTACTCTATAACCTGCGTTGAATAAAGTGGAACACACATTTTGTACATCCCAAATGGCACCCTATTCCCTATGTAGTGCACTACTTTTGACCCATTTGACAGGTGTAGTGTACTATATGGGGAATAGGGAGCCATTTTGGACCTTATCTGACTTCTTGAATGCGTTCTGTGCTGAGTGGTGAGTGGGCTTGTAGCTATAGTGTGACCTACATAACAGAACGAACCAATATAGCCAGCGTTGACAGGAAGTACGAGGCAGACTTATAGCTGTTACTCACTACGTATGCAATGGTAAACATTGTCAACATACATTACAGTCTCATCGAGTCTCACACATACACTACCGTTCAAAAGTTTGGGGTCACTTCGAAATTTCCTTATTTTTTAAATAAAAGCCTTTTTTGTCCATTAAAATAACATCGAATTGATCAGAAATGCAGTGTAGACATTGTTAATGTTGTAAATTACTATTGTAGCTGGAAACAGCTGATTTCTTATGGAATATCTACATAGGCATACAGAGACCCATAATCAGCAACCATCACTCCTGTGTTCCAAGTCACGTTGTGTTAGTCTAAAGAAGGCCAGTTTTATTGCTTCTTTAATCAGAACAACAGTTTTTAGCTGTGCCACCATAATTGCAAAAGGGTTTTCTAATGATCAATTAGCCTTTTAAAATAATAAACATGGATTATTTTAAAAGCCTAATTGATCATTAGAAAACCCTTTTGCAATTATGGTGGCACAGCTAAAAACTGTTGTTCTGATTAAAGAAGCAATACAACTGGCCTTCTTTAGACTAGTTGAGTATCTGGAGCATCAGCATTTGTGGGCATGCAGGCACGCACGCTCACACACACATTCTGTCTCCCTCAATCCGTGCAATGGCTACTGCTATAGGTTTCAGGAGTTTAAGGCTGCTTACCACTCTCTCCCAAAATACATCATCCAGGAGGATCCTCTTGATGGGGCTGTCCATATCAGCAGACTGTGATATGGCCATTTCTTGGAGGGATCCTTCCCCTCCAGGAGACTGTCAAACATGATGACAACACCACCCCAGTGGGTGTTGCTGGGCAGCTTCAATGTGGTGCTCTTATTCTTCTCACTTTGCTTGGTGAGGTAGATTGCTGCTATAACTTGATGACCCTTCACATACCTAACCATTTCCTTGGCCCTCTTGTAGTGTATCCATTGTTTTCAGTGCCATGATGTCCTTAAGGAGCAGATTCAATGCATGAGCAGCACAGCCAATGGGTGTGATGTGAGGGTAGGTCTTCTCCACTTTAGACCAAGCAGCCTTCATGTTCGCGGCATTGTCTGTCACCAGTGCAAATACCTTCTGTGGTCTAAGGTCACTGATGACTGCCTTCAGCTCATCTGCAATGTAGAGACCGATGTGTCTGTTGTCCCTTGTGTCTGTGCTCTTGTAGAATACTGGTTGAGGGGTGGAGACGATGTAGTTAATTATTCCTTGCCCACGAACATTCGACCACCCATCAGAGATGATTGCAGTACAATCTGCTTTCTCTGTGATTTGCTTGACCTTCACTTGAACTCTGTTGAACTCTGTATCCAGCAAATTAGTAGATAAAGCATGTCTGGTTGGAGGGGTGTATGCTGGGCGAAGAACATTCAGAAATCTCTTCCAATACACATTGCCTGTGAGCATCAGAGGTGAACCAGAATACACAGCTCAAGCAAGACATTCATCAGCATTTCTCTGACTACATTCCTCCATTGAGTCAAAAAAACTTCTGATTCGAGGAGGACCATGAGCTGTTGCTATCGATAAGGTGTCTGATTCATCATTTTCACCTCGAATAGAAGTAGAGGGACTTTTGTCAGAGCTTGCTTGTTGTGAGCACTGAGGGAACCTTATGCACTTGGCCAGATGAATCTGCATCTTTGTTGCATTCTTCACATATGATTTGGCACAGTATTTGCAAATG
This sequence comes from Salvelinus alpinus, assembly GCF_045679555.1. NCBI lineage: Eukaryota > Metazoa > Chordata > Actinopteri > Salmoniformes > Salmonidae > Salvelinus > Salvelinus alpinus. The sequence goes on from NC_092094.1 coordinate 11,789,941, forward strand.
TACACATCTTTTCTTTCTAAATTAGCTGCAGTGAAATGTCTCCACACATCAGATAATGCTCGTGGCATTTTCCCGTAAAGATGAAAAAAGTAGTAAAAAAAACACACAAATACATTTCCATGTACAGATACTGTAAATAGTTACAGTGGCTTGCGAAAGTATTCACCCCTCTGGCATTTTTCCTATTTGTTGCCTTACAACCACAAATTAAAATTGATTTTGGGGGCTTGTATCGTTTGATTTATACAACATGCAAACCACTTTGAAGATGCAAAATATGTTTTATTGTGAAACAAGACAAGAAATAAGACAAAAAAACAGAAAACTTGAGCGTGCATAACTATTCACCCCCCAAGTCAATACTTTGTAGAGACACCTTTTGCAGCAATTACAGCTGCAAGTCTCTTGGGGTATGCCTCTATAAGCTTGGCACATCTAGCTACTGGGATTGTTGCCCATTCTTCAAGACAAAACTCCTCCAGCTCCTTCAAGTTGGATGGGTTCTGCAGGTGTACAGCAATCTTTAAGTCATACCACGATTCTCAATTGGATTGAGGTCTGGGCTTTGACTAGGCCATTCCAAGACATTTAAATGTTTCCCCTTAAACCACTTAAGTGTTGCTTCAGCAGTATGCTTAGGGTCATTGTCCTGCTGGAAGGTGAACCTCCATCCCAGTCTCAAATCTCTGGAAGACTGAAACAGGTTTCCCTCAAGAATTTCCCTGTATTTAGCACCATCCATCATTCCTTCAATTGTGATCAGTTTCCCAATCCCTGCTGATGAAAAACATCCCCACAGCATGATGCTGCCACCACCATGCTTCACTGTGGGGATGGTGTTCTCGGGGTGAAGCGAGGTGTTGGGTTTGAGCCAGACAAAGCGTTTTCCTTGATGGCCAAAAAGCTCAATTTTAGTCTCATCTGACCAGAGTACCTTCTTCCATATGTTTGGGGAGTCTCCCACATGCCTTTTGGCGAACACCAAACATATTTGCTTATTTTTTTTCTTTAAGCAATGGCTTTTTTTCTGGCCACTCTTCCGTAAAGCCCAGCTCTGTGGAGTGTACGGCTTAAAGTGGTCCTATGGACAGATACTCCAATCTCCGCTGTGGAGCTTTGCAGCTTCTTCAGGGTTATCTTTGGTCTCTTTGTTGCCTCTCTGATTAATGCCCTCCTTGCCTGTTCCGTGAGTTTTGGTGGGCGGCCCTCTCTTGGCAGGTTTGTTGTGGTGCTATATTCTTTCCATTTTTTAATAATGGATTTAGTGGTGCTCCGTGGGATGTTCAAAGTTTCTGATATTTTTTTGACCCCAACCCTGATCTGTACTTCTCCACAACTTTGTCGCTGACCTGTTTGGAGAGCTCCTTGGTTTTCATAGTGCTGCTTGCTTGGTGGTGCTCCTTGCTTAGTAGTGTTGCAGACTCTGGGGCCTTTCAGAACAGGTGTATATACTGAGATCATGTGACAGATCATGTGACACTTAGATTGCACAGAGGTGGACTTTATTTAACTAATTATGTGACTTCTGAAGATAATTGGTTGCACCAGATCTTATTTAGGGGCTTCGTAGCAAAGGGGGTGAATACATATGCACGCACCACTTTTCCATCTAGATTTTTTTTACATTTATTTTTGAAACAAGTGATTTTTTTAATTTCATTCACCAATTTGAACTATTTTGTGTATGTCTATTACATGACATCCAAATAAAAATCCATTGAAATTACAGGTTGTAATGCAACAAAATAGGAAAAACACCAAGGGGGTTGAATACTTTTGCGAGGCACTGTAAGCAGTTAGATTGAACAACTCCTTTGTAAGATAAATGTTTTAAAATGAAACATCTATGGAAACAGGTGAATTAACACTCCTCAGTTAGCAAGCTCAAGCAAGCTAAAACCCACATGGTAGCAAAAACTAACTAGCAGAAATTGTTAACAAGTTAGAAATGATTTTAACACACTTTAGTTAACTAGTTAACAAAAAATCATGTAAAAAAAATCATAATCATATAAAATCATATGTCATATAAAATACCCCACAGAGTATTGTAATCAAAACTTACCAGAAATCATGTAGTCCTTGGCTCAAACAGTGTAGGAGTGTGGGCTCAATAGCATCTCATTAGTGTGCAAGACCTTGCAATCAGCTGTACATGTGATGGAAGAGTGCACTGCACATGTGATGGAAGAATGCACTGTGCATGCAGAGGGTTGCAATTCCATTGAATTGGGGATAGTTTAACCAGAATATGCCACAAGACCTAGAATTGCCTTATGTGTATCCCACAAAAAAGGTTCACCTTTATAAGCTAACTTTTTTAATGAAATTGAGCAGAATTCCCCAAAGTTTCCGACCCATTGCAACCCTAGTCTGAAAACTTTCCGAATGCGCTGTATATCCCATAAATATCTTAGGAACACAGCAGCCCATCATATGGAATGGTAAACATGGTTTACATAGTGTACTGTATGGTCATTTAGCAGACACTTTTATACAAAGCGACTTAAAGAACTGACAGCATTGACAGTGACTCACATGTTGGATTATATTGGCTCATATTTCATTGCAGTGGCTTACATTCCATTGCATTTAGTGCAATGTATTCCATCACAAAGATATATTTGGAACACAACAGTAGGCCAGGTATACCAGCAGCATGACCTTTAAACTTCAGTTTGACCTCAAGGGAGTCAATAAGAGAATAAGTCGGATTAATTTCAACTTCAACTTTGACATGAATAGGAAGAATAACGCAGCGGTGTGAACCTTTCCTGAGGCTGTAATGGGAAAGCGGAATACAATACCAGGGCTTATGTCATTCCAAATGAGACTTGCTATGAATAGTAGCGCAAAGCAGTGATTAGACAGAGCAGAAAAGACACAGAAGACGTGAGTCACACTAACTGTGGATTGTGATTTCCGACTGCTCCTCCTCAGTCTCCTTTGACTCAAGTTTAGCCAGCAGGGCCGTGGAGGAGAGCTACAGGGCCTTCGGAAAGTATTTAGATCCCTTGACTTTTTCCACAATTTGTTACGTTACAACTTTTTGTTACGTGACTTTTTTTCCCTCATCAATGCCCCATAATGACAAGTCCCTGCCTCTGAAAAACATCCCCACAGCAAGATGCTGCCACCATCATGCTTCACCGGAGGGATGGTGCCAGGTATCCTCAAGATGTGACGCTTGCATTCAGGTCAAATAATTCAATTTTGGTTTCATCAGACCAGAGAATCTTGTTTCTCATGGCCTGAGAGTCTTTAGGTGCCTTTTGGAAAACTCCAAGTGGGCTGTCATGTGCCTTTTACTAAGGAGTGGCTTCCATCTGGCAACTTTACCATAAAGGCATGATTGATGGAGTGTTGCAGAGATGGTTGTCCTTCTGGAAGGTTCTCTCATCTCCACAGAGGAACTCTGGAGCTCTGTCAGAGTGACCATTGGGTTCTTCGTCACCTCATGAGCTAGGCCCTTTGTAGAAACAGTTGTAGAAACATCGCAATGGAAACCGGATGCACCTGAGCTCAGTTTCAAGTTTCATAGCAAAGGGTCTGAATACTTATGTAAATGGTATTTAAGTTTTTTATTTTTAATACATTTGCTTAATTTTCTAAAAACCTGATTTCACTTTGTCATTATAGGGTATTGTGTGTAGATTGATGAAAAACAATTTAAGCAATTTTAGAATAAGGCTGTAACGTAACAAAATGTGGAAAAAGTCAAGCAATACTTTCCAAATGCACTGTATGTTCGAAGCACAGCCAGAGGCACTTGTCTTGCTATAGGTGGACATTCAAAAGGTTTATTAACAACGTGTGGAAGGGTTACTGTTTCATTTATTCATTGTGATATTTATTTGTTCCCTACTGTTTCTAAATGTATTTTTTCCTTAAATAAATGTTAGGGTGTGAGGCTACAACCTCTTTTCGCTGCTCAGAGGAAAAGTTTCCCCAAAGTAAAGTTTTGGATAAGCTTCCCCTCTCCACTCCCTCAAACTAACCTTAAGTGGTGCAAATACCCAAGATCAGTGTCTATAGGGACAACTTCACACTACACATTTGTCCCATTGACATGGGTGGCTGGCATCTTATAGGCCTATTGCTCAGCCCCGCCCCTCCTTATGGCCTCCTTATGGCCATCTTAGGTCTCTCTTTATGTAGTCTTGTGTCTCTCTTGTTGTGATGTGTGTTTTGTCCTATATTTATTGTATTCTTTAAAATATTTTTTTTATCCCAGACCCCCGGCCTTTTGCCTTTTGGTAGGCTGTCATTGTAAATAAGAATTTGTTCTTAACTGCCTTGCCTAGTTAAATAAAGGTTAAATAAAACATATTAAAAATTAAAAGCTAAAAACTTTCAAAACTTTCAAAATGTTAAAACATTAATTTGCCAAGGATTACTTCAGCAAAAGACTGGACCTGTTTGCACCAAAAGGTAAGACAAATATTACTTGCAGGCCTTGCTACAGACCGCATTAGTAACTCAATGTAGAGGGATATCTACCCAGAGTGGGTGAAAATGTGATTTGGTGATTAAATTTTGCCATATGCATTTTACCAAGACAAATATGATTATTCAAGTTCTAAATCGTTCAGTGGTGTCTTTCTCTAACATTTCCATAACAATATATCCAAAAAGTCAGATTTCGTAACATAATACATCTGATAAAAAGCACCGAGCTCTGTTGATATACTGTAGGAATACAGCTTTCTTGTAATAACTGTTAAGGAATTTACATTTTGTGGTTGTTGTCTTCAAAGTTGTATCCGCAGGTCGCAAAAAGCTACATTTGCATGACATGAGCTGAATTAAATGTAAAAGGCTTTGAAAATAAAAAGCTTGTGTTCCGTTGACGTTTCACAGAGATACACTTGTTTTTGTGAGAAATCTTTGAAAAATAACAGGAATTTCGAATTAATATGAAAAGTGTATACTAAAATTTTAAAATGCCGCATTTCATGTCTTAATATTGATATTCATCTTACCTCTATATTGTTTTATGTCCTGCGGATTCGAGAAAAAAGATGATGAGTTCAATGGGAAAATGAGGCTGTTAGGTAGACAGTAGCACTATGAATCCAACCTAGCTGACTCAGGGCAATTTTACAGATTTTGGATTTAGTCACCTCAATTCTGGACATCCTACATGAGTAAAAACTCCAATAACGTTTGTACAGATTATGATAGAGACATGAGGTGTGGACCATTGTTTTTCTTATCTACACAATTAACCCTATCAGTCCCGAGACCCCAGCTAAAATCAGCTTTTCATTTATCTGACTCTGATTGATCTGCATGTCCAGCTGCTATATTTAGCCTCACAATGAAGGGTTTCACCATTTTATTTTCAGGACAACCAGGGCTACAAGTGGAACACAAAACATGTTGACATAAACAGTTGCATTCATGAGTTTTATTGACAAATGTACATTTTAATGTCGGTCCTCCAAATAAAAACTTGATAAAAAATGAATTGATATGAATGCTGTAAGTACAGAAATGGTTTGCTCAGTGGGAAATTAATATCCAACTAGTCAGTGACAACTGTGTGGAGTTAGTGACAGTAACTATGTGAGCTTATTACAGTATTATAGACACTATGTCCTGGGATTTCCTATGTTGTTCTGTTGAAGAACCCCTTACAGTATTATAGACACTATGTCCTGGGATTTCTTATGATCTTCTATGTAGAAGAACCTCTTACATGACTATTGTGTAGCTTGTGAGCGTCATAGAGAAAAACATGTTACACGTGCGTGTTCGTGAGACTTAGCTTTTCATAGATTCGTTTTCTATTTCAGCCCCTGTTAATCACACAGACTAATGGTTGGTACCAACAGATGCAGAATAAATGGTACAACCCAGAAGCCTAGCTCAAACACACAATGTTTAAAAGTGGTTAAAAGTCCTAAATCACGCCGGTGCGACAGTGCGACTTATTGTTAGCACATTATTTTACCCACTGGTCAAAAGATGCATGATTGGACACCCAACATTACATTTTGGGCTTTCAGCAGACGGTCTTACCCAGAACGACTTACAGTCAGTGCATTCAACTAAGGCAGAAAAACAACCACATATGACAGTCATAGCAAGAAAATAATTTTATAACCATTACTGAGAATGTTGTTGTAATAACATTGAAAAGGTGGGAAGCGTTCATTTTAGTGACCGACTTCGGTGTAGCAGCTATCTTGCTGAACTTGTGATGTGAGCTCATTCAACCAGCAGCATCATGAGTGGAGCAGATGAGTGGAGCAGATGAGTGGAGCAAGGTCGCAGGGTCAGACGGATTAACTGGACGTGTACTCAGAGCATGCGCTGACCAACTGGCAAGTGTCTTCACTGACATTTTCAACCTCACCCTGACCACGTCTGTAATACCTACATGTTTCAAGCAGACCACCATAGTCCCATGATGGATGCCCAAGAACGCCAAGGTAAGTGTTCTCAATGCTCATCGCTAAGCTAAGGACCCTGGGACCAACTACCTCACTCTACAACTGGATCGTGGACTTCCTGATGGATCGCCCTCAGTGGTAAGGATAGGCAACAACACATTGGCCACGCTGATCCACAACACGGGGGCCACTCAGGTGTGCGTGCTTAGTCCTCTCCTGTACTCCCTGTTCACACACGACTGCGTGGCCAAGCACGACTCCAACACCATCATTACGTTTGCCGACGACACAACAGTGGTAGGCCAGATCACCAACAATGATGAGACAGCCTACAGGGAGGTCAGAGACCTGGCAGTGTGGTGGCAGGACAACAACCTCTCCCTCAACGTGAGCAAGACAAAATAGCTGATTGTGGACTACAGGAAAAGGGGTGAGCACACCCCCATTCACACCGTTGAGGCTGTAGTGGAGTGGGTTGAAAGCTTCAAGTTCGTTGGTGTCCACATCACTTATAAACTATCATGGTCCAAACACACCAAGACAGTCATGAAGAAGGCACGACAATGCCTATTCCTCAGGAGACTGAAAAGATTTGGCATGGGTCCTCAGATCCTCAAAAAGGTATACAGCTGCACCATCGAGAGCATCCTGTCTGTTTGCATCATAGCTTGTTATGGTAACTGCTCAACAAGGCACTACAGAAGGTAGTGTGTACGGCCCAGTATATCCCTGGGGCCAAGCTTCCTGCCATCCAGGACCTCTATACCAAGCGGTGTCAGAGGATGGCCTTAAAAATTGCCAAAGACTCCAGCCACCCTAGTCATAGACTGTTCTCTCTGCTATCGCACGTCAAGCGGTACCGGATCACCAAATCAAGGTCCAAAAGGCTCCATAACAGCTTTAACCCCAAAGCCATAAGACTGCTAAACAGTTAATCCAATAGACTATTTGCATTGACCCCTTTTTTTATGCTGTCGCAACTGGCTGTTAATATCTATGCATAGTTTTTTATTACATGTTTTATTTCACCTTTATTTAACCAGGTAGGCCAGTTGAGAACAGGTTCTCATGTACAACTGCGACCTGGCCAAGATAAAGCTTTCCTAACTGACTGTGTATAAAGGTTCCTGACTTCCCTGAAAAGTTGCATATCGTGTGGGCTATTTGATGGTAATGCCGTACACCACAGGATGTTTTTGTGCTGGTCAAGGGCTGTCAAGTCAGGAGTGAACCAGGGGCTATATCTGTTCTTAGTTCAACATTTTTTGAATGGGGCATGCTTATTTACGATGGTGAAGAAAGCCCTTTTAAAGAACAACCAGGCATCCTCTACTGGATGAGGTCAATATCCTTCCAGGATACCCGGGCCAGGTCGATTAGAAAGGCCTGCTCTCTGAAATATTTTAGGGAGCGTTTGACAGTGATGAAGGGTGGTAGTTTGACCGCGGACCCATTATGGATGCAGGCGATGAGGCAGTGATCGCTGAGATCCTGTTTGAAGACAGCAGAGGTGTATTTGGAGGGCAAGTTGGTCAGGATGATATCTATGAGGGTGCCCATGTTTACGGATTTGGGGTTGTAACTGGTAGATTCTTTGGTAATTCGTGTGAGATTGAGGGCATCTAGCTTAGATTGTAGGATGGCCGGGGTGTTAAGCATATCCCAGTTTAGGTCACCTAACAGTACGAACTCTGAAGATAGATGGGGGGCAATCAATTCACATATGGAGTCCAGGGCACTGCTGGGGGCTGAGGGGGGTCTATAACAAGCGACAAGTGAGACTTATTTCTGGAAAGGTGGATTTTTAAAAGTAGAAGCTCAAACTGTTTGGGCACAGACCTGGATAGTATGACAGAACTCTGCAGACTATCTCTGCAGTAGATTGCAACTCCGCCCCCTCCTGAGGCAGGATTCAATCCTGAGGCAGGATTCAGACAAGGCTAGGACATCAGGGTTGGCGGAGTGTGCTAAAGCAGTGAATAAAACAAACTTAGGGAGGAGGCTTCTGATTAACATGCATGAGACCAAGGCTTTTACAGTTACAGAAGTCAACAAATGAGAGCGCCTGGGGAATAGGTGTAGAACTGGGGGCAACAGGGCCTGGGTTAACCTCTACATCACCAGAGGAACAGAGGAGGAGTAGGATAAGGGTACGGCTAAAAGCTATAAAAACTGGTCATCTATTGAGTTGGGAACAGAGAATAAAAGGAGCAGATTTTTGGGCATGGTAGAATAGATTCCGGGTATCATGTACAGATAAGGGTATGGTAGGATGTGAGTACAGTGGAGGTAAACCTAGGTATTGAGTGACGATGAGAGAGGTTGCGTCTCTGGAGGCACCAGTTAAGCCAGGTGAGGTCTCCGCATGCGTGGGGGGGAGGGACGAAAGAGCTATCTAAGGCATGTTGAGCAGGACCGGGGGGCTCTACAGTGAAATAAAGCAATAATAACTAACCGAAACAGCAGTAGACAAGGCATACTGACATTAGAGCATAGGCATAAAGCAATCACGGGTGTTGGTCGGGAGAGCTAAGACAACAACGGGTAAATGGCGATGAATGGGCAGAGAGGGTCAGTTAGGTACATACAGGACCTGAGTTCGAGGCTGGGGCCGACAGATAAACAAAATGAGGTACAGTGTTAATGAACAGACCAGCAGGCATCAGCTGTTTCTTTACCCCTACCTACATGTACTATTACCTCAATGACCTTGACTAACCTGTACTGCCACACATTGACTCAGTACCGGTACCCACTGTATGTATATAGCTGTGTTAATGTTATTTTATTGTGTAACTTTTTTTTCTTACTTGGTTTATTCGATTTTTAATATTTTTTTTAGCAAATATTTTCTAACTTTAAAAGAAAATTCTGCATTGTTGGTTAAGGGCTTGTAAGTAGGCATTTCACGGAAAGGTCTACATGTAACGGCTGTCTTCCTCCTCCTCAGACGAGGAGGAGTAGTAAGGATCGGAGGACCAATGCGCAGCGTGGTACGTGTTCATGCTCTTTATTAAAACAATCGACCACTGAAACAAAACAATAAACGGCACGTGAAATAACTAACCGAAACAGTTCCGTGTGGAACACACAGACACAGAAAATAAACACCCACGAAACACAGGTGGAAAAAGGCTACCTAAGTATGATTCTCAATCAGAGACAACTAACGACACCTGCCTTCTGATTGAGAATCATACCAGGCCAGACGAAAAAACCAACATAGAAAAACGAACATAGATAACACACACAAGTCACGCCCTGACCATACTAAAACAAAGAAATAACAAAAGAACTAAGGTCAGAACGTGACACTACACCTGTTGTATTTGGCGCATGTGACAAATACAATTGGATTTGAGTTGAGTTCATGAGAAATGTTTGTTTTTAGTGGTTTTGTGCACAAAACATTGTAATACATGTAGGATATAGTAACTAACTATTTCAGATTGTACGTTTTGAGTTGATCTGGTCTGTTAATCCTGGAGATTGGTGGTCTTCTGGTCAGCAGGCTAGATTTTTGGCCTAGGCCCAGGGAAAATTTCACAAGGCAGAGGCGGTGTGTGTGTTTGTGTGTGTGTGTTTCTAGATAACGAGGATGGGTTCACTTCCCATAAAAGTGTATTGATGCATTCTAGATTGCTGTACATACAATGTCATGTTTAAGTGGATAGTTAAATGAATAGTAGTAAAACAGCACTACACTGGCTGTTAACAAAGAACCAGTGCTGGACTAAACCTATCCTCTATAGGCTGCATTTCAAAGGGACATTGACATACATAAGCAATAGGATGCAGGCTGTTATACAAGTCATTGTTCTATGAACTGCCTCAATGCTGTATTACACACTTTAACAGTTATATCTAATCATCAAATGTTTCACTGTGTTAGTGATAAACTCAGGGTTATTAGGCAAAAAAGGTACTATTCATTAGCAAAGGTCCCACCCCTTGTAAACTGTTTGTCATTTTCCATTTAGAAATCATTGCTACCAGTATTATGAGAAGTGTAGCCTATTGGAAACCCAGTGTAGTCTATTGGAAACCCAGTGTAGCCTATTGGAAACCCAGTGTAGTCTATAGGAAACCCAGTGTAGTCTATTGGAAACCCAGTGTAGTCTATTGGAAACCCAGTGTAGCCTATTGGAAACCCAGTGTAGTCTATAGGAAACCCAGTGTAGTCTATTGGAAACCCAGTGTAGTCTATTGGAAACCCAGTGTAGCCTATTGGAAACCCAGTGTAGCCTATTGGAAACCCAGTGTAGTCTATTGGAAACACAGTATAGTCTATTGGAAACCCAGTATAGGCTATAGGAAACCCAGTGTAGTCTATTGGAAACCCAGTGTAGCCTATTGGAAACCCAGTGTAGCCTATTGGAAACCCAGTGTAGTCTATTGGACACCCAATGTAGTCTATAGGAAACCCAGTGTAGTCTATTGGAAACCCAGTGTAGCCTATTGGAAACCCAGTGTAGTCTATTGGACACCCAATGTAGTTTATAGGAAACCCAGTGTAGTCTATTGGAAACCCAGTGTAGCCTATTGGAAACCCAGTGTAGCCTATTGGAAACCCAGTGTAGCCTATTGGAAACCCAGTATAGCCTATTGGAAACCCAGTGTAGTCTATTGGACACCCAATGTAGTCTATAGGAAACCCAGTGTAGTCTATTGGAAACCCAGTGTAGCCTATTGGAAACACAGTGTAGCCTATTGGAAACCCAGTGTATCCTATTGGAAACCCAGTGTAGTCTATTGGAAACCCAGTGTAGCCTATTGGAAACCCAGTGTAGCCTATTGGAAACCCAGTGTAGTCTATTGGACACCCAATGTAGTCTATATGAAACCCAGTGTAGTCTATTGGAAACCCAGTGTAGCCTATTGGAAACCCAGCATAGCCTATTGGAAACCCAGTATAGCCTATTGGAAACCCAGTGTAGCCTATTGGAAACCCAGTGTAGCCTATTGGAAACCCAGTGTAGCCTATTGGAAACCCAGTGTAGCCTATTGGAAACCCAGTGTAGCCTATTGGAAACCCAGTGTAGTCTATTGGAAACCCAGTATAGCCTATTGGAAACCCAGTGTAGCCTATTGGAAACCCAGTGTAGTCTATTGGAAACCCAGTGTAGCCTATTGGAAACCCAGTGTCGCCTATTGGAAACCCAGTGTAGTCTATTGGACACCCAATGTAGTCTATATGAAACCCAGTGTAGTCTATTGGAAACCCAGTGTAGCCTATTGGAAACCCAGTGTAGCCTATTGGAAACCCAGTGTAGCCTATTGGAAACCCAGTGTAGCCTATTGGAAACCCAGTGTAGTCTATTGGAAACCCAGTATAGCCCATTGGAAACCCAGTGTAGCCTATTGGAAACCCAGTATAGCCTATTGGAAACCCAGTGTAGCCTATTGGAAACCCAGTATAGTCTATTGGAAACCCAGTGTAGCCTATTGGAAACCCAGTGTAGTCTATTAGGCTGGGTGTCTGTACAGCACTTCGAGATATTAGCTGATGTATGAAGGGCTATATAAAATAAACTTGATTGATTGATTGATTGTAGTCTATTGGAAACCCAGTGTAGTCTATTGGAAACCCAGTGTAGCCTATTGGAAACCCAGTATAGCCTATTGGAAACCCAGTATAGTCTATTGGAAACCCAGTGTAGTCTATTGGAAACCCACTGTATGCCTATTGGAAACCCAGTGTAGTCTATTGGAAACCCAGTGTAGTCTATTGGAAACCCAATGTAGCCTATTGGAAACCCAGTGTAGTCTATTGGAAACCCAGTGTAGCCTATTGGAAACCCAGTATAGTCTATTGGAAACCCAGTGTAGCCTATTGGAAACCCAGTATAGCCTATTGGAAACCCAGTGTAGCCTATTGGAAACCCAGTATAGCCTATTGGAAACCCAGTGTATCCTATTGGAAACCCAGTGTAGCCTATTGGAAACCCAGTGTAGCCTATTGGAAACCCAGTGTAGTCTATTGGAAACCCAGTGTAGTCTATTGGAAACCCAGTGTATCCTATTGGAAACCCAGTGTAGCCTATAGGAAACCCAGTGTAGCCTATTGGAAACCCAGTGTAGCCTATTGGAAACCCAGTGTAGCCTATTGGAAACCAAGTGTAGCCTATTGGAAACCCAGTGTATCCTTTTGGAAACCCAGTGTAGTCTATTGGAAACCCAGTATAGCCTATTGGAAACCCAGTGTCGCCTATTGGAAACCCAGTGTATCCTATTGGACACCCAGTATAGCCTATTGGAAACCCACATGAGGTTAGACAGCATGTTCAGATGTGTAGATTTATAACAAGTTCATGTTTTCTGGATTTATGCTCGTTTATGCACATAAACCACTGCTGAAATAACTTTCCTCGATTCTCCAAATCCCTTCAGCAATCAGTAACTAGTATCTGAACTCTTGTATAGTAATAAATGACATGAATTATTACCAGCTTTGTATTGCATTACTGAGAATGCGTTGGAATTTGGAAATAAGAGCAGTTACATTTTATGTTTTAGGATGGCCTGGGCCTGGGGCTGGAGTTAGGAGTTTGGGGCCTGGGCTACGCCTAGTGGGGCTGGGTCTGAGACTGGGTGGCTGTGGCTGGGGCTGGGGCTGGGCCTGGGCCTGGGGCTGGGCCTGGGGCTGGGCCTGGGGCTGGGGCTGGAGTTAGGAGTTTGGGGCCTGGGCTACGCCTAGTGGGGCTGGGTCTGAGACTGGGTGGCTGTGGCTGGGGCTGGGGCTGGGCCTGGGCCTGGGGCTGGGCCTGGGGCTGGGCCTGGGCCTGGGCCTGGAGTTAGGAGTTTGGGGCCTGGGCTACGCCTAGTGGGGCTGGGTCTGAGACTGGGTGGCTGTGGCTGGGGCTGGGGCTGGGCCTGGGCCTGGGCCTGGAGTTAGGAGTTTGGGGCCTGGGCTACGCCTAGTGGGGCTGGGTCTCAGACTGGGTGGCTGTGGCTGGGGGCAAGGGGGTCTGGGCCAGGGTTAGAGCTGGGGCTGGGGATAGAGGGGTCGGCTGGGGATGGGGTTGGGGGTGGGGCTGGGGCTAGGCCATGGGCAGGTGTATAGGGCTGAATGCAGGGGCTGGGACTGAAGAGAGAGAGGTCAGTTGAGGTCTACAGAGCCCTCTACAGATTCCTCTCAATGCTACACTAACCTCTGCTGTTGACATATTCACGTCCATCACCCATCCATTTTCCATCTTACAGCTGAGGCCCTCTGATGCAGGCAAGGAGGCAGAGACTGACTGGAAAGACTGGGGAGATAGGATCTGGTCTCTCTGGACTCTCTGGTCTCTCTCTGGTCTCTATGGTCTCTCTCTGTTCTCTATGGTCTCTCTGGTCTCTCTCTGGTCTCTGGTCTCTCTGGTCTCTCTGTTCTCTATGGTCTCTCTGGTCTCTCTGGTCTCTCTGGTCATTCTGGTCTCTATGGTCTCTCTCTGTTCTCTGTGGTCTCTCTGGTCTCTCTCTGTTCTCTATGGTCTCTCTGTTCTCTATGGTCTCTCTGGTCTCTCTGGTCTCTCTCTGGTCTTTCTGGTCTCTATGGTCTCTCTCTGGTCTCTGTCTGTTCTCTATGGTCTCTCTGGTCTCTCTCTGTTCTCTCTGGTCTCTCTCTGTTCTCTCTGGTCTCTCTGGTCTCTCTCTGGTCTTTCTGGTCTCTATGGTCTCTCTCTGGTCTCTCTCTGTTCTCTATGGTCTCTCTGTTCTCTATGGTCTCTCTGGTCTGTCTGGTCTTTCTGGTCTCTATGGTCTCTCTCTGGTCTCTCTCTGTTCTCTATGGTCTCTCTGGTCTCTCTATGGTCTCTCTGTTCTCTCTGGTCTCTCTGGTCTCTCTCTGGTCTTTCTGGTCTCTATGGTCTCTCTCTGGTCTCTCTCCGTTCTCTATGGTCTCTCTCTGGTCTCTCTCTGTTCTCTATGGTCTCTCTGGTCTCTCTCTGTTCTCTATGGTCTCTCTCTGTTCTCTATGGTCTATGGTCTCTCTGGTCTCTCTCTGGTCTTTCTGGTCTCTCTCTGGTCTCTCTCTGGTCTCTCTCTGTTCTCTATGGTCTCTCTGTTCTCTATGGTCTCTCTGGTATCTCTCTGTTCTCTATGGTCTCTCTGGTCTCTCTCTGTTCTCTATGGTATCTCTGTTCTCTATGGTCTCTCTGGTCTCTATGGTCTCTCTCTGTTATCTATGGTCTCTCTGGTCTCTCTGGTCTCTATGGTCTCTCTCTGTTCTCTATGGTCTTTCTGGTCTCTCTCTGTTCTCTATGGTCTCTCTGGTCTCTGGTCTCTATGGTCTCTATGGTCTCTCTGGTCTCTCTCTGGTCTTTCTGGTCTCTCTCTGTTCTCTATGGTCTCTGTGGTGTCTCTCTGTTCTCTCTGTTCTCTGTGTTCTCTATGGTCTCTCTGGTCTCTCTGTTGTCGCTGTTCTCTCTGTTCTCTATGGTCTCTCTCTGGTCTTTCTGGTCTCTATGGTCTCTATGGTCTCTCTCTGGTCTCTCTCTGTTCTCTATGGTCTATCTGGTCTCTCTGGTCTCTCTGGTTGTGTTTTGGCTGGTGTTGAACTGTGGACTGAGCAGCTGATTTATTGTCTCAGTCTACTGTATTAGTCAGTTTGTCATAATTCTTGTTTTAATAACTCTTGTTTTGGAGCAATATGTATGTTTATTTATGTCTACCATTGTTGTGGTACGGTATAACTTGTATTTCTGGTTGGGTTGATATAGTTTTATAAAGTCTTTATCAGCCTACATCATTGTGATTTCTATATTATGTCAGAGAGGTAGAGAGGGTGAGAGACAGATGGAGGGAGAGAGAGAGAGAGAGAGAGGGGGCGAGAGACAAAGATAGAGAGGGGTGAGACAGAGAGAGGGTGAGAGGGTGAGATGGAGAGAGAGGGGGGGTAGAGAGAGAAAGGGGGAGAGAGAGGGAGAGAGGGTGAGATGGAGAGAGAAGGGGGGTAGAGAGAGAAAGGGGGGAGAGGTAGAGGGAGAAAATGAAATACAAAATAACAATAAAATAGATGTATTATAGAAAGAGAGATGTTCCTGTTTCGAGAGGTTTATCTGAATTGATGTGTGCTCAGTGAGCTGTGATGGAAGAACACATTTACTTTTAAACAGAACAACTGATCCTCGCCCAGGAGCCCTCTGGCAGCATCTGGTTTGGTCTTGAACCAGACATCCAGACATTAATTGATGAGTATGAATATGACGATCACAAATTGAATGTCACCTATGAATATGACAGGGAGACTGGTGAATAGAAGACCTATGAATATGACAGGGAGACTGGTGACAAGAAGACCTATGAATATGACAGGGAGACTGGTGAAAAGAAGACCTATGAATATGACAGGGAGACTGGTGAAAAGAAGACCTATGAATATGACAGGGAGACTGGTGAAAAGAAGACCTATGAATATGACAGGGAGACTGGTGACAAGAAGACCTATGAATATGACAGGGAGACTGGTGAAAAGAAGACCTATGAATATGACAGGGAGACTGGTGAATAGAAGACCTATGAATATGACAGGGAGACTGGTGAAAAGAAGACCTATGAATATGACAGGGAGACTGGTGAAAAGAAGACCTATGAATATGACAGGGAGACTGGTGAAAAGAAGACCTATGCATATGACAGGGAGACTGGTGAAAAGAAGACCTATGAATATGACAGGGAGACTGGTGAAAAGAAGACCTATGAATATGACAGGGAGACTGGTGAAAAGAAGACCTATGAATATGACAGGGAGACTGGTGAAAAGAAGACCTATGAATATGACAGGGAGACTGGTGAAAAGAAGACCTATGAATTCCTGTAGGTTCATGCTCTACAACACTCGCAGAGTACGACCCTGCCTCACACAGGAAGCGGCGCAGGTCCTAATCCAGGCACTTGTCATCTCCCGTCTGGATTACTGCAACTCGCTGTTGGCTGGGCTCCCTGCCTGTGCCATTAAACCCCTACAACTCATCCAGAACGCCGCAGCCCGTCTGGTGTTCAACCTTCCCAAGTTCTCTCACGTCACCCCGCTCCTCCGCTCTCTCCACTGGCTTCCAGTTGAAGCTCGCATCCGCTACAAGACCATGGTGCTTGCCTACGGAGCTGTGAGGGGAACGGCACCTCCGTACCTTCAGGCTCTGATCAGGCCCTACACCCAAACAAGGGCACTGCGTTCATCCACCTCTGGCCTGCTCGCCTCCCTACCTCTGAGGAAGTACAGTTCCCGCTCAGCCCAGTCAAAACTGTTCGCTGCTCTGGCACCCCAATGGTGGAACAAACTCCCTCACGACGCCAGGTCAGCGGAGTCAATCACCACCTTCCGGAGACACCTGAAACCCCACCTCTTTAAGGAATACCTAGGATAGGATAAAGTAATCCTTCTAACCCCCCCCTCCCCCTTAAAAGACTGAGATGCACTATTGTAAAGTGGTTGTTCCACTGGATATCTTAAGGTGAATGCACCAATTTGTAAGTCGCTCTGGATAAGAGCGTCTGCTAAATGACTTAAATGTAAATGTAAATGAATATGACAGGGAGACTGGTGAAAAGAAGACCTATGAATATGACAGGGAGACTGGTGAATAGAAGACCTATGAATATGACAGGGAGACTGGTGACAAGAAGACCTATGAATATGACAGGGAGACTGGTGAAAAGAAGACCTATGAATATGACAGGGAGACTGGTGAAAAGAAGACCTATGAATATGACAGGGAGACTGGTGAAAAGAAGACCTATGGAAACTATTGTCTCAGAGAGTGTTGATGCGTTGGTGTTCTAAATGGGTAACAAATAATTCCCCAAAATACTTTAAATATAAAACACTCAATCTTTTCACTTTTACAACTATCTTGCTTACCCAACAGAGGATGGTTGACAACTCTGCTTTTGGGAGCTTAATAGATTTCTACCACTGACAAGTATTTATTTTTATTTAATTTAACTTTTAACCTTTAAGTAAAAGCCACACTTTCTTTGTAGACTACTTTATTAAAAGATACATGATAGTAGTATGTTGATTTAGATTGAGTAGGCTTAATGTAAATGTACTTGTTACTTTTGATTAGACTCTTTAATAGTTGATATTGTTATTGTTCTGCAATGTTGAGGAAGCTAGCACACAAGCCTTTCACTATACCTTTTATCCCTGCTGTAAACTGTGGACGTGACCAATACAATTTGTGTTAACATAATGATAAGTGTTGGGAGCACCATCACCACTACCAGCATTGCTTTTTTGTTCTAGACAGAGGTATGATACGCAAATGCCTGAGGGGTATCGTCAGACGATTTGGTTGCGTTCCAAATGGCACCCTGTTCCTTATACAGTGTATACTACTTTTGACCAGGGCCCATAGTGCTCAGGTCAAACATAGTGCACTGTGTAGGGAATAATGTTCCATTTGGGATACAGACTTTGAGTTTGCATGGAACCATGAGGTACTCCTGACGACCCTCGGTCATAGCTGAACCTACACGGTGGCTTCACATGGGCTCTATCTTTGGACAGCAATCTGTCAACGTAGTTCACAAATATGTAAACAGAGCAGCCAGAAGGGAGACGGTGAAACGTGGTGGTTGGGGGGGAATGTAATCTCTGAGGAACATCACATTAATAACCACAGAGAGAGAAAGAGAGAGGGAGGGAGGGAGGGGGGAGGGAGGGAGGGAGCCTAGCTAAGCTCTTATAAGTGTGAGAAGATCGTTCTAGACTTGTAGTTTCTAATTGATTTGAGATCATAGGAGAGCTGTAACACAGTGTGTGGTTTCTGGCGCAAAAGTCAGAAGACCACCAAAAGAGCTGTAACACAGTGTGTACTGCCTGGGGGAAAAGTCAGAAGACCACCAAAGACACGTTTCCTTTTCACAACAGACAAATAAAGGTGCATTGTATTGTCAGCTAAAAGACACCTCCGATTCACAATGACGGACAAGTGAAGTTGTATTGTATTTTATTGACTCCATGCTGAGACTATAAACTTGTGTTCCCAACACCTTCTATTCTCCCTAACCAGCAATGTTATGCTACAGCTGCAAAGATATAGCAGAGGGGAATGTATCATATGTTTCCGTACATGTAGGTGTGGTCTGCTATTTAGGTCACAACAGAGCTCGGTGGATAGGAATATGCCCTTTATTTGTGTGCCCTTTATTTGTGTGTGTGTGTGAGAGAGTCTGTGTGTGTTTGTGTGCGTAGGAAATATAGGAGAGAGTTATAATGAACTGTAAGAGAAGATGCGAGTCGGCTTACATTTACATTAAGGCACGACTGTTAAAACCCCTGCTACAGTTGAAGTCGGAAGTTTACATACACCTTACAGGCTGACTACACCGCTCGCGTTTTTACACACCGCTCGCGTCGTGTGCGCGAGCATTGCAAAATACATTTAGAAATCTATATTATTCAATTATTGCACCCACACTGCTCGCGCGAGCCAAAGAGCGTCTGCGTTGCCAAGGGCTAAAATAGAAGTCAGTTCTATTTCTGACGCAGATAACGCTGCAAGTCCTGCCTCTCCCATCTCCTCATTGGTTTATAGAAGCAGGTACCCACGTGCCATCTCCTCATTGGTTATACCCACGTGGGTGACTGAAGACGACCGAGGTCAGTGGCGGTAATGCACCTAATTTATGAAAGTTGCTAAATCGCAATATAAAGTCAAGAGAAGAAAAAGCCTGGAAGGAAGAGAGATGACTAGAAACGATTCGGTTGACTGTTTTATGTGTGGATTAATTGTCGGAGTAGAAGACCTTGTGCATTTCAGGTAAAATAACAACTCAATGTTTATGTCCATGGACAAATTAGCTAGAAACAGCAAGCTAGCTAAATAGGACAAATTAGCTAGCAAGTGCAAGCTAGTCAGCTAAATTGCCATAAATGTTTAATGCTTTTCGACCTGTCCCCAAATTAATGTCATTGGTTCAGAGTTTGTTTTGATATTTTAACCTACATGTCATGATCGCGTTTGCTGTGGAGGGACAAAATACATTTATGCACGATGGCGCACGATGGCTCACACGCACAGCCGGTTTGGGTTCCATGTTAGCCAAAAACTCAGTTTTCACAATTCCTGACATTTAAACCTAGTAAAAATTCCCTGTCTTAGGTCAGTTAGGATCACCACTTTATTTTAGGAATGTGAAATGTCAGAATAATAGTAAAGAGAAGGATTGATTTCAGCTTTTGTTTCTTTCATCACATTCCCAGTGGGTTAGAAGTTTACATTCACTCAATTAGTATTTGGTAGCATTGCCTTTAAATTGTTTAACTTGGGTCAAACGTTTCAGGTAGCCTTCCACAAGCTTCCCACAATAAGTTGGGGGAATTTTGGCCCATTCCTCCTGACAGAGCTGGTGTAACTGAGTCAGGTTTGTAGCCCTCCTTGCTCGCACACGCTTTTTCAGTTCTGCCCACATATTTTCTATGGGATTTGTCAGGGCTTTGTGATGGCCACTCCAATACCTTGACTTTGTTGTCCTTAAGCCATTTTACCACAACTTTGGAAGTATACTTTGGGTCATTGTCCATTTGGAAGACCCATTTGCGACCAAGCTTTAACTTCCTGACTGATGTCTTGAGATGTTGCTTCAATATATCCACATAATTTTCTTTCCCATGATGCCATCTATTTTGTGAAGTGCACCAGTCCCTCCTGCAGCAAAGCACCCCCACAGCATGATGCTGCCACCCCCGTGCTCACGGTTGGGATGGTGTTCTTTGGCTTGAAAGCCTCCCGCTTTTTCCTCCAAGCATAACAATGGTCATTATGGCCAAACAGTTCTATTTTTGTTTCATCAGTCCAGAGGATATTTCTCCAAAAAGTACGATCTTTGTCCTCATGTGCAGTTGCAAACCGTAGTCTGGCTATTTTATGGCGGTTTTAGAGCAGTGGCTTCTTCCTTGCTGAGCGGCCTTTCAGCCTATGTCGATATAGGACTCGCTTTTACTGTGGATATAGATACTTTTGTACCTGTTTCCTCCAGCATCTTCACAAGGTCCTTTGCTGTTGTTCTGGGATTGATTTGCACTTTTCGCACCAAAGTACGTTCATCTCTAGGAGACAGAACGCATCTCCTTCCTGAGTGGTACGACGGCTGCGTGGTCCCATGGTGTTTATACTTGCGTACTATTGTTTGTACAGATGAACGTGGTACCTTCAGGCATTTGTAAATTGCTCCCAAGGATGAACCAGACTTGTGGAGGTCTACAATTGTTTTTGTGGTACAGTGAATTATAAGTGAAATAATCTGTCTGTAAACAATTGTTGGAAAAATTACTTGTGTCATGCACAAAGTAGATGTCCTAACTGACTTGCCAAAATTATAGCTTGTTAACAAGAAATTTGCGGAGTGGTTGAAACACTTAGGTTGGAGTCATTAAAACTAGTTTATGTAAACCTCCGACTTCAGCTGTATGTGTAAACTGTGAACAAACAAAGGGGACAGCTCAGTATAATCAACTGATTCTGGGATTAAAAATGATTACTTCTGATTGGAATTACATTTTAAATCAGCACTGTAAGGAAACATAAAAACATCTCTATTTCAAAAAGTTGAGAGAAATGTACAAATGTGGATTTAAGTCGTGATTGATGCTTCCTTCCAGCTAACATTGCAGAAAATGGCTGCCGAAATTCTGCTGAGGGGAGGTGGCTCTTACAGAGTGTTTAGGTCATGTATGGAGAGGATGTGTGGCACATGAGTTAGGGGCAGCGTCAGTGTTCTATAAAGAGACCACACGCACACACACACACACACACACACACACACACACACACACACACACACACACACACACACACACACACACACACACACACACACACACACACACACACACACACACACACACACACACACACACACACACACACACACACACACACACACACACACACACACACACACACACACACACACAAACAGGTCGTTGCTTATTCCCCGACAGCCAGACTGGTATTGTCAAACTTAGACAATCTGTCCCAGTCCAACTCCGGTGAGACCAGTGGTCGGTCTCATTAAAAGAATGGCTGGGTTGTAAGACACAGAGGGCTTTGGAAGTTACTTTCTGACCACATTTTGACTCACTTTGAATTTTAACAGTAGTGTTTGTTGCTTTGGCTTAGAGACAGAGAGAGAGAGAGAGAGAGAGAGAGAGAGAGAGAGAGAGAGAGAGAGAGAGAGAGAGAGAGAGAGAGAGAGAGAGAGAGAGAGAGAGAGAGAGAGAGAGAGAGAGAGAGAGAGAGAGAGAGAGAGAGAGAGAGAGAGAGAGAGAGAGAGAGAGAGAGAGAGAGAGAGAGAGAAATAGAGAGGGGGTAGGGAGATGGAGAGGGGCTGGAGGAGAGGGAGGGATGGAAAGAGAGAGAGGAAGAGGAGTGCTGGGATGATTTCACAACCACATTCTGAAAATACTTGGGTCGTTGTTGTTAAGTGTGTGTCCTCACCACAACATCAACTGTCTGGAACGCTGTAAAACCAACACACTATCTCTGTGCTCTTAAATCCTATTCTGAGAAAAGTAGTTTGGTCCTAATTAATTTATGGTGCAGATTCGAACTGTACTGTAAAGGCTCAGATATTTGACTTGGTCATTTCCAGCACCAAATTCAGCAACTGTGGTGGAGGTGTAACCAAACCAGCACAGTACATCTTGGCTCTGCTGCAGGATGGGGAAAGGGAACTAGTGGCGAGGTCTTCGTAGAGTTTCAGTGACTGTGTATTAGACCTGGCTGCTTTCTGGCTCTCGTCAGCACATGTTGCCGTTACTCCTCTCTCTCTCTCTGAGACCCTGCATTCATAGCAAGTTGTTTTCATTTCCCCACCTTCGCTTCACAGCGACCTAGCTGCACAAAAAAAACTGTTTTCTCAAGCTACAGCATTCCTGAACTTACTGTTTACTTACACACACCTGGATCAGGGCCGTTCATTCGATACTCTGCATTTTTCAATTATACAGCAGCAGCACGTTGCCCGAGAATATTTACTTTCTCTCTCTATGCAATACGAAGGGTAAAGCGATGTGGGACAGAGGTGAGCAAGCAGACTGATGAGGGAAACTTTAGTAGACACGTGTTTCCTAATCCTTCACATAGCAGACAAATCACAATTTATTTTGGACACACAAACACACACACACTGGTGAAACTGTACTACAGTAAGATAGTTAGATGACTGTCCCAACAAGGTGTTTGGACCATATGTGGGACTTCACTGGTCTGTTAGTGCTGTAAACAAGCCAAACATCACAGCCCTTTAATTAAATGGAAGTACAGAAGATAAGGAAGTGAACAAGCATTCCTGATCACAGGTACTGTACGGAGGGAGGTGACACAGAAGATTTTCAATCATTACCTGGACATTACCCAATTTACAGATTCATTTATCTAATCTCAATTTCAACTAGACTGTTCAGATTTTTAGCTGGTTTCCCGGACTCAGATTAGGGCTAAATCTAGACCTTGACTAAAAATATTGTTCAAGGGAAATTCTCTTCTTCATTGAAAGTGCTTTTGAGTCCTGGACATTCTTATTCATGAAGTTGTCTGGCATCTATCACATCAATGCTTTGTCTTGGCTTACTCTCTTTTTCCATGTATCATACATACGAATGATCCCTCAGATGTTCTTAACCGTTGATCATCAGTATCCTGCCCGGCGATGACATTCTCTCATCTGATAGACTGACTGTGGGTGGTCATGGAAACAGTTAGCATGCCGGTGCATGTCCGTCCATCTCTCCTGCCTGTGTTTGGCCTGCAGTTTGATCTCCAGATGGTTGAGCTGAATGTACTGCAGCCTAATGTGTCATCACCATCACAGCACTTACAGGAACTAGGGTTGGCTTGGCTGAACGTCCCACACCACAGGGCTAACCAACTAACTCTGCCATCATGGTCACATAGAAATAGAATTAGAAAGGACAAAGCCCATCCCATAACATTGACTTAAATGGAAATGTCCATTCCAGTAATTATATTTCTATGCTCTGAACTGCCTGTCTGTGTATTGAACAGTACCTCCTACTGCTAACATGGGTAAGATGAATGCCAGGTAAAAGTCCCATTCTGACCTGAGTCTTAGAGAGAACACGAGTTCCTTAGAAGAGTTCTTCAGAGCCATGCATTGCTGATCATCCATTGCTGTCAATTGAGGTGATGTTCGATGCATGTGAATGCATTTGGGTTTCTTTATCTCAGTCAAAAAACTTGATTGTTTAGCGAAAGAATCTTAGAACAAACCCCAAAAACGAACAAACTGTCACGTTCGTCGTAATGTGGAAGAGAGGAGGACCAAGGCGCAGCGTGAAGTGAATACATTCTTCTATTTATTTAAGAAGAACACTTAACCAAACTAATACAAAACAATAAAACGAATGTGACGCTATATATAATAGTGCAGACACAAGCAACTAACACATAGACAATAACCCACAACCCACAATACAAAACAGGCTACCTAAATATGGTTCCCAATCAGAGACAACGCAAAACACCTGTCTCTGATTGAGAACCATATCAGGCCAAACACATCGAAAATGACAAACCAGACATACAACATAGAATGTCCACTCAGATCACACCCTGACCAAACAAAACATAAAACATACAAAGCAAACTATGGTCAGGGCGTGACACAAACAGATAAACAAAATTACATCAATGTAGCTGTCCAGTGAAAATCTCACTTTTAAAAGTTCATATTCTGATAACTCATACACAAATAATGTTGTTCACTCGTCCTATAATTGTATTCGTGGCCAAAGTATAAATTGGAGAAAAAACACTTGAAAAACCCCACCCCGAACTTGTATCTCAAACAGAACGTTTACAAAATGCTTGCTATTTACACATATCCGATGATGTCATACTCCTGAGGATGAGCTGGCTAATCAGCAGACTAGAGGAGGATAAGCTGGCTAATCAGTGGTCTAGAGGAGGCTAAGCTGGCTAATCAGTGGTCTAGAGGAGGATGAGTTGGCCAATCAGCGGTCTAGAGGAGGATGAGCTGGCCAATCAGCGGTCTAGAGGAGGATGAGCTGGCCAATCAGTGGTCTAGAGGAGGATGAGCTGGCCAATCATTGTTCTAGAGGAGGATGAGCTGGCCAATCAGAGGTCTAGAGGAGCATGAGCTGGCAAATCAGCGGTCTAGAGGAGGATGAGCTGGCCAATCAGTGGTCTAGAGGAGGATGAGCTGGCCAATCAGTGGTCTAGAGGAGGATGAGCTGGCCAATCAGTGGTCTAGAGGAGGATAAGCTGGCCAATCAGTGGTCTAGAGGAGGATGAGCTGGCAAATCAGTGGTCTAGAGGAGGATGAGCTGGCCAATCAGTGGTCTAGAGGAGGATGAGCTGGCCAATCAGCGGTCTAGAGGAGGATGAGCTGGCCAATCAGCGGTCTAGAGGAGGCTAAGCTGGCCAATCAGTGGTCTAGAGGAGGATGAGCTGGCCAATCAGTGGTCTAGAGGAGGATGAGCTGGCCAATCAGTGGTCTAGAGGAGGATGAGCTGGCCAATCAGTGGTCTAGAGGAGGATGAGCTGGCCAATCAGTGGTCTAGAGGAGGATGAGCTGGCCAATCAGTGGTCTAGAGGAGGATGAGCTGGCCAATCAGTGGTCTAGGGGAGGATGAGCTGGCCAATCAGTGGTCTAGAGGAGGATGAGCTGGCCAATCAGTGGTCTAGAGCAGTTTCCCAAACTGAGGGGTCGGCAGGGGGCACATTTTTTTTTTTTTAAGGAACTCAGTCCGACTTTCAACTTGCTCTTGAAAGTTGTAATAATAGAATGCATAAGGTGCAACTTCAAAATTGGGTAGCGCATCATCAGTTTTCTTACTGTCATGTCAGTCATTGCATACCTTAGAGAAGTATTTATAACTTATAAGAAATGTCCAGATCAACTAGCCCATGTCACGGTTTTTAGCTAGGTTTTTTTGCCCATAGATATTGTCATAAGTCACTCAAATATCACATGAATACACATTAGACATGGAAAAATGTATTGCAAGAAAATGAGCTTTTAAACTGCAAAATTTTCTCTGCACCCCATGGCGAAATGTGTAGAATTGCAGGAAATAAGCTTTAAACCTGCGAAAGCTTAAACCTCTCTGCCAACAAGAGGGCTGTGAACAGCTTGTGTTATGAACAGTGCTTGTGCCATCAGAAAGTGCTTCTGCTGCACTTTATATACCAGGGTTAGCTGGCCTTCTCTCGTCACTCGTAGGCTCAGTCAGTTCTGTTGTTGGGGTACACCCACACCATTCTGTTGTTGGGGAACACCCACACCATTCTGTTGTTGGGGAACACCCACACCATTCTGTTGTTGGGGAACACCCACACCATTCTGTTGTTGGGGTACACCTACACCATTCTGTTGTTGGGGAACACCCACACCATTCTGTTGTTGGGGTACACCTACACCATTCTGTTGTTGGGGTACACCCACACCATTCTGTTGTTGGGGTACACCCACACCATTCTGTTGTTGGGGAACACCCACACCATTCTGTTGTTGGGGTACACCCACACCATTCTGTTGTTGGGGTACACCCACACCATTCTGTTGTTGGGGTACACCCACACCATTCTGTTGTTGGGGAACACCCACACCATTCTGTTGTTGGGGTACACCCACACCATTCTGTTGTTGGGGTACACCTACCCCATTCCAACACAGAAAAGCTGCTATTTACTCATATTGTAATTAATTATAGGTCATATTTCATAGAAATCTGGAAACACCAGACATTTTAATCAAGCATAAGGTGGTCACTTGCGGCATAGAGAGGGCCAGACATGGTAGACTCTTCTTCTCCTTATCTCTATGCTGTGACTAAAAATGTGTGTCTGTAGCCTACCATGGCCTGGTTTGGCCCCTATATAAACATGCATGTCGGTATTCACCATGCCCCTGGGCCTGGGGATGCCCCTATGGGAACAGGGATCACAGTAGTCACCTCCATGCAAGCGAGATGTGCTGTAAGCCTGTACTGACAGCAGGTGGGGGGTAAGTTTCGGGCGCCACACGAACAATCCTGACGCGGGCCGGGTTTCAAAACAACTCTCCCTCTTCCGTTTTTCTCTAGCTGGTCTCACGATTAATGCAGCAGAAGTGAAATAAGGCCACTGTTTAAGAGTCTAACACTTTTACAGTAACATTGTAGCTGCTATGGCTCTCTTTGTTGGACATAAAAAAAATTCCACTAGATGGTCTGATTCACCGGTCTGATTCAAAGGTCTGAGGTGGTTGGGGTGGTGGTCAGAGAGAGAAATATATACTCTCTTTTGTTCTATCAGCGGATTACTGGGGGCCACTGTTCAAGAAGTCTACTGTGACCTGTATGTGTCTCTCTATGGAGGAGGTAGCCTACAAACAGAGCTCAGTATTTCATCTCTCTCTCTCTCTCTCTCTCTCTCTCTCTCTCTCTCTCTCTCTCTCTCTCTCTCTCTCTCTCTCTCTCTCTCTCTCTCTCTCTCTCTCTCTCTCTCTCTCTCTCTTTCTTTCTCTTTCTCTCTCTCTCTTGCTCTCTCTCTTTCTCTCTCTGTCTCACTGTCTCTCTCTCTTTCCCTCTCTCTTTCAACATTGGAACGTCTCGATGTGGAAAAGTTGAAATCCATTCCATTCCCCTCTCACAGGATCAGGATCTTGATATGATTCACAGCTCTGTTTCCAGCGGATGTCTGGCTCTGGCTCGGTAGAGCACCCTGAGTATTGGCCAGGAAGCAAGGGGGACCCTCCCATGGTTCTTCACTTTGTTGTGGTGGGAAGTAGCGCTGCTATCCTACCAGGGATCTGTGGAGCATTGGCTACGCCCAAAATAGCACCCTATTACCTATTTGATACACTACTTTTGACCAGAGCCCTAAGGGCGCCATTTGGGAGGTAACCATGGACTTCGCAATCAGACTGCTGGAAAAGCCAACTAACAAGAGGGGCTTTCATCAACACGCAGTCCCTGCCTTGTGCTGGTTGCTACTGTATAGTACCATCACACTTCCCCTAGCCCTAGATATCTTAATGGAGGGGAAATATATCTAATCTCTCTCCTTATCGTTACGGTAACCCAGACCATATTGGGCTATGACATCACACTGGGAGATTGATAGAAAGACACACACAGACAGAGGAGAGCATTGAATATTCTCTACAAAACGTAATTCATCTGAGGGTGGATGCACCACCATTATATCCCAGACACCCGGATAATGTACCAGTCAACCACAACACATGGGCACCATTACGAGATTAACCCAGCCGTAATAGAGGGACTGTTTTATTGTGTGAAACGGAAAGTACCCACAGCGAAGTGAACGCCGTTAGAGAGCAGTTGCTGAAATGTTAAAGAGGGGGGTATTCTCTTGTTTTCATCCAAAACAACATTTAAAACATTCAGTGGAGTCTCTGAGGGCTTGCTTAGGCCGAGACCGAAGCTGATGCAAAAGCCAATTTGGAGTGAGGGGAAAAGATTACGACCACACAGACTTTGGTTTGGACGCTGTGAGTTGTTTACTGCCAAGAACAGCAAATCAGTGCAGGAAACAAGATCATTCTAACACTCTACAATTAGGTCTGAAGCTTGGCTAGAAACATTCAATTCATTGCCTCCATTTTATATAAAAACGATTAGCTTTTTAATTCTAAAAGGCTGTAACCTCAACTCACAAGCATGCATGTAATATTGCTACTGCAATACTACTACTGTAATTTTACTACTGTAATACTAATACTGTAATACTACTACTGTACTGCTACAACTGTAATACTAATACTCTAATACTACTACTGTAATGCTAATACTGTAATGCTTATACTGTAATACTAATACTGTAATATTACTACTGTAATACTAGTACTGCAATACTACTACTACTCAATAGAGGAGATGCTTTCTCAGAGTTATAGCTCCATTGTACATGTCAGGTAAAGAGGCCTTTACTGTGGATGGGAATATACTGCAGCCTGCAGGTATCTGAAACTGACAGGAGTTCAGCGGCCCAGCAGGAAGGGAAGGGTTTGAAGAAGAAGAAGAGGAAGAAGAAGAGGCATGTGTTCTACAGAAAGTATTCATACCACTTGACTTATTCCACATTTTGTTGTGTTACAGCCTGAATTCATGGATTCATTTTATATTTTGTCTCACCCATCTACACACAATACCCCATACTTGTATTTTATTTTGAAAATTGATTGAAAATGAAATACATAAATATCTAGTTTAAGTAAATATTCACACCCGTGAGTCAATACTTTGTAGAAACACCTTTGGAAGTGATTACAGCTTTGAGTTGTCTTAGGTATGTCTGTATCAGCTTTGCAGATCTGTATTTGGATATTTTCTCCCATTCTTCCTTGCAGATTTTCTCAAGCTCTGTTAAGTTAGATAGGAAGTGGGGGTGAACAGCAATTTTAAAGTATTTCCACAGATTTTTAACGGGATTCAATTCTGGGTTTTGGCTGGGCCACTCAAGGATTTTCACATTCTTGTTGTGAAGCCTTTCCAGTGTTGCTTTGGCTGTATGCTTCGGGTCATTGTCCTGCTGGAATCCTTACCATTCTCCCAGTTCTCCCTGCTGCTGAAAAGCATCCCCATAGCATGATGCTGCCACCACCATGTTTCACGGTAGGGATGGTGTTAGACAACGTGATGAGCTGTGCCTGGTTTTTTCCAGATATAGCACTCTGCATTCAGGCCAAAGAGTTCAGTTTTTGTCTCATCAGACCACAGAATCTTTTGCCTTATCATCTCAGAATCTTTCACGTGCCATTTTGCAAACTCCAGTCGTGCTGTCATGTGCCTTTTTCTCAGGAGTGGCTTCCATCTGGCCACTCTCCCATAAATCCCAGATTGGTGAAGTGCTGTAAAGACTGTTGTCCTTCTGGCAGGTTCTCCCATCTCAGCCAAGGAAATCCTTAGTTCTGTCAGAGTGGTCATAGGATTCTTGGTTACCTCCCTGACCAAGGTCCTTCTTGCCCGGTTGCTCAGTTTGGTTGGACGGCCAGCTCTAGGCAGAGTCTGGGTAGTTTCATATTTTTTCAATATCGTAATGATGGAGACTCTATAAATTGTTTTATACCCTTCCCCAGAGATCTACGGACAGTTCCTTGGACTTCATGGTATAGTTTCTGCTCTGACATGCACTGTCAACTGTTGGACCATATTTAGACATGTGTATTTCTTTCTAACTCCTGTCCAAACAATTGAATTGGCCAAAGGTGGACTACAAAAACAAGAAAAAATTCAATATAAAAAAAAATGCAATATTCAATTTGAATTCAGGCTGTAACACAACAAAATGTGGATTACGTCAAGGGGTATGAATACTTTCTGAGGACAGTGCATACAGTATTTATGTTGTGTCCCAGCATTTACCATTACTCACACAAATAACATCCCCCCTAAACTCAACAAAACAAAAGTCACACAACAATGACATTACTGTGTTTCCCACAAGCCTCAACAGTCTCTCTGATGGGTAGGTCTAGGGCTTGTGGTTTCCGCATTGAGGTATGGCTTGGGCTACGAACCCAGTATTGGTTTTGTCGTGGCGGGGAGTTTGTCTCCAACATGCCCTAGGGGTGTCTGGGTAGTTTCCAGCCAGGGAGCAAGAGCAGGGAGGTGTGCCTTCACCTCAGAGACCCACAGTTCACCACAGACTGAACCCAGAGCCTGGGGTGTCATCAGGGGTCAAAGGTTAACAGCCACAGGGCATGCTGGGAAGGAACATGACAAAACAACAGCAATAACAGTTAGTTATCAGGTATATAATGTTTTATTATGTTTTATTAGGATCCCTATTAGCTGACGCCATTGATGACAACTAAACTTCCTGGGGTCATAACATTCCAAACCTGAATTGTAAAGTTGATTCAAAAACAGGAGCTCTCATCATATGACCAGGATGTTGATTAGTTGATCCTGGTCATTTACATGATTAACAGCCTAGCCAGGCAGACATACTAGCTAAATTGATTCTTCTTTGCTGTTAACATGACACCGTTTCATATACAGAAGGCCCACTCAGCAGCTATGAAAGCCTCTCCAAGCCTTACAAATGTGGAAATGTACTGAAGGTCTTAAATGGGATACGGTGAAAGGCTAATTAGCTTTCAAAGACGGACAACAAAAACAGAGTGGGCCCCATTTGCAAATTTTCTTGAGCTTTTGGAGAGAAAGTGGCTCTATTGACGCTGACACGTGTATGTGTTTGCACTGCTCTCTCATGATGCTAGTGACCCCAGGGTAGTGTAAACATTCCATTTGCCCTTCATGAATCGCCAGCAATTACCCAGAAACCCCCAGGACACCCGCCCTGCTGTGTGAATTTAACTGGCTGGCCTAGACAGAATTACCGACCGCCGCTGCGCACGAAGAAACAAGCTCTAATTTTTTCTCCCCCCAGTCCACCACCACCACTCTAACCACCACCACTCTAACCACCTCAGTTTACCACCACCACCACCACCACCTTAACTACTACCACCACCACCGCAATCACCACCACCACCCTAACCACCTCAGTTTACCACCACCACCACCACCACCTTAACTACTACCACCACCACCCCAACCACCACCACCACCACCACCACCTTAACTACTACCACCACCACCCCAACCACCACCACCACCACAGTACACTACCACCACCCCAACCACCCCTACCCTCCCACCACCACCACCCCATTCTACACACCACCCCATCCACCATCACCACCACCACCGCAACTACCACCCTTTCCACCACAACCCGAACCATAACCACCACCACCACCATCACCACCATCACCACCACCACCATCACCACCATCACCACCACCGCAACTACCACCCCATCCACCACAACCCAAACCATAACCACCACCACCACCACCACCATCACCACCATCACCACCACCACCGCAACTACCACCCCATCCACCACACCACACCACAACCCAAACCATAACCACCACCATCACCACCACACTAACCACCCCAACCACCCCAACCACAACTCCCACCACCACGACCTCAACCACCCAATCACCACAACTACCCCCACCCCAACTCCCACCACAACCACCTCAACCACTACCACCACCCCAACCACCCCACCATCCCAACCACCACAACCACAACCACAACTACCACCACCCCAACCACCCCAACCACCTCAACCACCCAATCACCACAACCACCACCACCCCAACCACCCCAACCACCACCCAGACCACCACTACCAGCACCACCCCAGCCAGCACCACCACCCAGATCACCACTACCAGCACCACCCCAACCACCACCACCACCCCAACCACCATTACTAGGACAACCCCAATTACCACCCAAACCACCACCATCCCAACCACCACTACCATCACCCAAAACACCATCACCACTACCTTTACCATTACCACCACCACCCCAACCATACCACCTCAACAAGCCCCAACCCTCATGACCCCAACCACCACCCCAACCATCACCACAACCACCCCAACCACCACCACCTCAACCCCCCAAATACCAGCACCACCTCAACCACCACCCCAACCACCACCACCACCACCTCAATAACCCCAACCATCACCATCAGCACCACCTGAACCAATCAACCACAACCACATCAACAACTACCACCGACACCCCAAACACCACCACCACCACCACCCCATCCACCATCACCCCAACCCCAACCACCACCACCTTAACCACTACCACCACCCCAACCACATCCACCACCACCAAACCACCAGCACTACCTCAACCACCACCACCACAACCACCCAACCACCCCAACCACCACCACCACCACCACATCCACCACCACCAAACCACCACCACCACCTCAACCACCACCACCCCAACCACATCCACCACCACCACCACCACATCCACCACCCCAACCACCACCACCACCTTAACCACTACCACCACCACAACCACATCCACCACCACCAAACCACCAGCAATACCTCAACCACCACCACCTCAACCACAACCACCCAACCACCACCATCGGCACCACCACCACCTCAACCACTACTACCCCATCCACCACTACTCCACCACCACCACCACCAAACCACCACCACCACTACCCCATCCACCACTACTCCAACCACCACCACCACCAAACCACCACCACACAACCACCCCAACCACCACCACCACCACCTCAACCACCCAATCACCAACACACCACCCAGACCACCGCTACTAGCACCACCCCAAACACCAGCACTAGCACCACTACAACCCCAACCACCACCCCAACCACCACCACCAACAACACAACCACCCCATCCCCCACCACTACCCCAACCACCTACAGTCCAATCTGATTGTTTATCACAAAAGGCCCATCAGTAAAATGAAACTCATATTGAATCAATATAATATTCATGACAATGCAATTCCACTTTCAGTTACTGCTTGATTATGAAAGATCACTGTAATATCAAATAACGCATATTGAGAAAGGTACTGAGAAATGGATCCCCAAGCAAGTCATAGCAGGGGATATCCTTTTGCATAGTCTGAGCTGCATGATCTATAGACACCATGGTTCTGTCAGCATTGGTCAAGGTGTGTTGACTTTGTAAAGAGCTGCTCTGCTCTTGGTGCCTTGGCCCCTAATGTCTGTCTGGCAGCAGTGACCCTTCACTGACGCACACCACTGACGACACTACTTGTTACCGTCCATCTGTCTGCATGCAACATGCATACACACACAAAAGCAGGCACACACAGGTCTGATTATCTCTGTCTGTCTGTCTGTCTGTCTGTCTGTCTGTCTGTCTGTCTGTCTGTCTGTCTGTCTGTCTGTCTGTCTGTCTGTCTGTCTGTCTGTCTGTCTGTCTGTCTGTCTGTCTGTCTGTCTGTCTGTCTGTCTGTCTGTCTGTCTGTCTGTCTGTCTGTCTGTCTGTCTGTCTGTCTGTCTGTCTGTCTGTCTGTCTGTCTGTCTGTCTGTCTGTCTGTCTGTCTGTCTGTCTGTCTGTCTGTCTGTCTGTCTGTCTGTCTGTTTGTCTGTCTGTCTGTCTGTCTGTCTGTCTCTCTGTCTGTCTGTTTGGCTCCAGTGTCTTATTGTCTGTAGATTTGTTGGTTGTAGCTCCTCATAGGACAGACTAACATCCCAGAATTCTCCTTTCACCTTTTCAATATGAATGAATTGTTCCCGGACACATGCCTTGAGTCTCTAGTGAACAAGAGTCCTTTTAAAGTGCTGAAGCCGTGGCTTTGTTTTAAGGTATGACCCCATTATGTAACATGTTATTATGTATTTTAGACAATTAGAGTTTAATTCAGGAACTCTATTATATCACAAACAAGGTAACTCAATAATGGTACCTCAAGACAGAGAGGATGAATGGGAGAGACTGTGATGATGCTGAGACATGAGTTCCACTCGATTTCCCAGAGCTAAATGTGTGGTGAACTCTTCTCCCCTTGTCTGTGTGTGTGACGAGGCCTCCTTTTCAGGTGAGTCACACCATGGGATTAAAACAGGAAAATCAAAACTGTAAACCCACATTCTAAAAGACTGGAGTCACACAGCGTATAGGAGAATGAGTGGCCAAATTCAACTTTACTCAGTTTGCATTTCCACTGGGCACAATTCAACGTCTATTCCACGTTGGTTTAATGTAATTTCATTGAAATGATGTGCAAACAATGTGGATTCAAACAGTGTGTGCTCAGTGGGTTGTTACATGAGACAGAGAATTTGGGGGCTGGATAAAACTGCTATAGGCCTACCCAAGGGAAAGATCAACTAAGACTGCCTCCCTTAGAATTTGTGGATTTTTTTGTTAGTTTACATAAATAGATGACATAAATAGTTTACATAATTAGTTTACATTAATAGTTTCCATAAGTAGTTTACATAAGTAGTTCATATATATAATCAACATAAGTGGTTTACATAAATAGCTGACATAAATAGTGTGCATACATAATTTACATGAGTCGTTTACATAAATAGTTTACATAAGTAGATTACATGAATAGTTTACAAAAGACTAGGCTGTTCGACAGCCACTACTGGTTTAACAATTGTACGTTCCACATCAATATTAGCATTCTGTGCCCATGTGTTATCAATAAAGACATGCCAGAACTGCTAATGGTTTTGTATCAGGAAAACTAAATAGTGAGAGAAACTGATTCCTCTCACAGAAAAAGCGAGGCCACAAAGGTTAAGGCCTTACCGTAATACAGAAAACCAGTCAATTCACACTAGTCCTTCAGTCTAAAGTTGTCCTTGGCAGCAGTCAGTCTCAACCAATCAGATTACTCAGTGAGTCCTGTAGTGTTTTGTCAAGAGCCTAAATGGACCGGGTTGTTGGATGGATGTGAGTTTCCTGAGACCAGGCACACACCACACACACACACACACACACACACACACACACACACACACACACACACACACACACACACACACACACACACACACACACACACACACACACACACACACACACACACACACACACACACCTCAACAGAAAACCATACATCATTTTTATTAGCTCAGGCTACACTGGTCTGGGACCAGTGTGTGATAATTAAAACCCTAAAAGCCTCTCAAATGTGCTGCTACTGAAAACCAGAACCACCATCCTGTTACCTTTAAGTTCCCATTAGTGCTGCACCAATAAAAATGAGTCTGTTTTAGCCTTTAATCACGTTAGCCTATATTGTCTCTGGGAAACTTGGAAAAATAGCTTTGCGCATTTTGTGCTACATAAGGATCAGGATCTGTTGCTGCGAAAGTATTCATCCCCCTTGGCGTTTTTCATATTATGTTGCATTACAACCTGTAATCTAAATGGATTTTTGGGGGGATTTCATGTAATGGACATACACAAAATAGTCCAAATTGGTGAAGTGAAATTAAAAAAATTACTTGTTTCAAAAAATAAATAAATGGAAAAGTGGTACGTGAATATGTATTCACCCCCTTTAATATGAAGCCCCTAATTTAAAAAAACAAACGTTTTATTTCACCTTTATTTAACCAGGTAGGCCAGGTAATAACAAGTTCTCATTTACAACTGCATCCTGGCCAAGATAGAGCAAAGCAGTGCGACACATACAACAACACAGAGTTACACATGGAATAAACAAACAATCAGTCAATAACACAATAGAAAAAGTCTATATACATTGTGTGCAAATGTATTGAGATTAGGGAGGTAAGGCAATAAATAGGCCATAGTGGTGAAATAATTACAATTTAACAATTAAACACTGGAGTGATAGATGTGCAGAAGATGAATGTGCAAGTAGAGATACTGGGGTGCAAAGGAGCAAAACAAAATAACAATATGGGGATGAGATAGTTGGGTGGGCTATTTACAGATGGGCTATGTACTGGTGCAATGATCGGTAAGCTGCTCTGACAGCTGATGCTTAAAGTTAGTGAGGGAGATATAAGTCTCCAGCTTCAGTGATTTTTGCAGTTCGTTCCAGTCATTGGCAGCAGAGAACTGGAAGGGGAGGCGGCCAAAAGAAGAGTTGGCTTTGGGGGTGACCAGTGAAATATACCTGCTGGAGTGCGTGCTATGGGTGGGTGCTACTATGGTGACCAGTGAACTGTGATAAGGCGGGCTTTACCTAGCAAAGACTTGTAGATGACCTGGAGCCAGTGGGTTTGGCGATGAATACGAAGCGAGGGCCAGCCAACGAGAGCATACAGGTTGCAGTGGTGGGTAGTATATGGGGCTTTGGTGACACAACGGATGGCACTGTAATAGACTACATCCAATTTGCTGAGTAGAGTGTTGGAGGCTATTTTGTAAATGACATCGCCGAAGTCGAGGATCGGTAGGATAGTCAGCTTTACGAGGGTATGTTTGGCAGCATGAGCAAAGGATAAATAAATAAGATCTGATGCATCCAATTACCTTCAGAAGTCACATAATTAGTTAAATAAAGTCCACCTGTGTGCAATCTGTGTCACATGATCTCAGTATATATATACCTGTTCTGAAAGGCCCCAGAGTCTGCAACGCCATTAGCAAGGGGCACCACCAAGCAAGCGGCACCATGAAGACCGAGGAGCTCTCCAAACAGGTCAGGGACAAAGTTGTGGAGAAGTACAGATCAGGGTTGGGTTATAAAAAAATATCCTTAACTATGAACATCCCACGGAGCACCAATAAATCTATTATATTTTTTTTTTGAAAGAATATGGCACCACAACAAACCTGCCAAGAGAGGGCCACCCAACAAAACCCACGCACCAGGCAAGGAGGGCATTAATCGGAGAGGCAACAAAGAGACCCTGACAGCGGAGATTGGAATATCTGTCCATAGGACCACTTTAAGCCGTACACTCCACAGAGCTGGGCTTTACGGAAGAGTGGCCAGAAAAAGCCATTGCTTAAAGAAAAAAGTAAGCAAACATGTTTGGTGTTCGCCAAAAGGCATGTGGGAGACTCCCTACACATATGGAAGAAGGTACTCTGGTCAGATGAGACTAAAATTTAGCTTTTTGGCCATCAAGGAAAACGCTATGTCTGGCGCAAACCCAACACCTCTCATCACCCCGAGAACACCATCCCCACAGTGAAGCATGGTGGTGGCAGCATCATGCTGTGGGGATGTTTTCATAAGCAGGGACTGGGAAACTTGTCAGAATTGAAGAAATGATGGATGGCGCTAAAATGATGGATGGCGCTAAATACAGGGAAATCCTTGAGGGAAACCTGTTTCAGTCTTCCAGAGATTTGAGACTTGGACGGAGGTTCACCTTCCAGCAGGACAATGACCCTAATCATACTGCTAAAGCAACACTCAAGGGTTTTAAGGGGAAACATTTAAATGTCTTAGTCTAGTCAAAGACCAGACCTTAATCTAATTGAGAATCTGTAGTATGACTTAATGATTGCTGTACACCAGCGGAACCCATCCAACTTGAAGGAGCTGGAGCAGTTTTGCCTTGAAAAATTGGCAAAATCCCAGTGGCAAGATATG
The DNA here is from genome assembly GCF_045679555.1 of Salvelinus alpinus. Lineage (NCBI taxonomy): Eukaryota > Metazoa > Chordata > Actinopteri > Salmoniformes > Salmonidae > Salvelinus > Salvelinus alpinus. The sequence goes on from NC_092094.1 coordinate 11,827,276, forward strand.
CCAAGCTTATAGAGACATACTCCAAGAGACTTGCAGCTGTAAGTGCAGATTTTTTTTTTTGGGGGGGGGGGGGGGGGGGGGAATAGTTATGCACGCTCAAGTTTTCAGTTTTTTTGTCTTATTTCTTGTTTGTTTCACAATAAAAAATATTATGCATCTTCAAAGTGGTAGGCATGTTGTGTAAATCAAATGATACAAACCCCCCAAAAATCTATTTTAATTCCTGGTTGTAAGGCAACAAAATAGGAAAAATGCCAAGGGGGAGAATACTTTTGCAAGCCACTGTATATAGTTACAAATAGTATTGTAATACACATATTACATTAAATGGAATAATAATTGTGTATATGCAGAACTGTGAATGAATACAATAAGAATTACATTTAGTTAAAAAAATATTTTAAATTCAACAGAATATGAATCCTACAATACTGTAGAGTTTTGTAGATATAAGTTAATTAACCTCTAAGCTAACATGGAATGGTTTTAAGATGGTCATACCATGGACAATTTATCTATTTGTTTAGTAATTTAAGGACCCCTTAGATTACATAAAAAACAATAAAATATTGAATTTGAGCACTGAGCTAGGGTAGACTGCTGGCTGCTCCAGTGTTGCTCCTGGTCTGAACAAGGGCACTGTTCCCACAACCTCTCCTCTGAAAACATGTTTACTCAACTGGTCACATGGCCAAATCTGAAGAGAAAAAGTAATTACCTTTCCCAGTCGGATTAACCTTCATATTCAGATTAACAGGCCTCGGGCCCAGGAGTATGGTGTCCATAGGACTCCAACTCCAAGCGAGCATGACGTCCAAACTGCCAGTGACTCTAACACAACTTCCATGGATCTGTGACGGTTCTAATATTTGATATGGCTACTAAATAAATGCTAGATACAAACCAGATTGACTTTATAAAAACCTGAGTGAAATCTGAGCGAAGCAGCTGCTGTGTAGACCATGTGATACCTACAATGCTAGAAAGAGTGGAGGCATGGTTTTTTGGGGAAGCATAGTTTGAAAACAATTTGTTTTATTTAGAAATTGTTCTAAAAACACTTTTCTCACAATAACACCCAGGTTATGAGAAAAACTTTAAGGGGCAAATCGTAACACATAGATTACCTTCAGAAAGTATTCACACCCCTTGACTTTTTCAACATTATGCCATGTTGCAGCCTGAATATAAAGTTAATGAAACAGAGATTTGTTTTGTCACTGGCCTGCACCCAATACCCCATAATGTCAAAGTGGAATTATGTTTTTCGAAATTTGTCAAATGAATTAAAAATGAAAAGCTGAAATGTCTTGAGTCAATAAGTATTCAAACCCTTTCTTATGGAAAGCCTAAATAAGTTCAGGGGTAAAATTGCGCTTAATTAACAAGTCACATAATAAGTTGCATGGACTCTGTGTGCAATAATCGTGTTTAACATGATTTTTTTACTCATCCCTGTACCCTACACATACAATTATCTGTAAGGTCCCTCAATCGAGCAGTGAATTTCAACCACAGATTCAACCTTAAAGACCAGGGAGGTTTTCCAATGCCTCAGAAAAGAAGGGCGCCTATTGGTAGATGGGTAAAAAAAAGCAGACCCTTCATATCCCTTTGAGAATGCTGAAGTTATTAATTGCACTTTTTTTACCCAGTCACTACAAAGATACAGGCATCCTTCCTAACTCAGTTGCCGGAGAGGAGGGAACCCACTCAGGGATTTCACCATGAGGCCAATGGTGGCTTTAAAACAGTTACAGAGTTTAATGACTGTGATAGGAGAAAACTGAGGATTTATCAACGACATTGCAATTACTCCACAATACTAACCTAAATGATAGAGTGAAAAGGAAGCCTTTACAGAATAAAACTATTCCAAAACATGCATCCTGTTTGCAACAAGGCACCAAAGTAATACTGCAAAACATGTATGGGGCAAATCCAAAACAACACATTACTGAGTACCACTCTCCATATTTTCAAGCATAGTGGTGGCCGAATCATGTTATGGGTATGCTTGTAATCGTTAAGGACTGGGGAGTCTTTCAGGATAAAAATGAAACGGAATGGAGCTAAGCAGAGGCTTAGCGGAAAATATGCCAACAGGAGAACCTGGTTCAGTCTGCGTTCCACCAGACACTGGGAGATTAATTTACCCTTCAGCAGGACAATAACCAAAAACACAAGGCCAAATCTACACTGGAGTTGCTTACCAAGAAGACAGCCCTGTGTTTGACTGCTGCTGCCTGACTTACTGTACTGATTCAGTTAGTCTCAGCACAGATGACACGATAAATCAAGATGGCTGCTGTTTGACAGTAGAAGTAAGTAAAGACTTTGAAGTATGTCCCAGGAGCCCTGGTAGGTTTTCCACAGTGGTGCCTGTCTACTCCACACAGAGGCTGTGTCCCAATTGGCACCCTATTCCCTATTTAGTGCACTCCTATTGACCAGGGCCCATTGGCAATAGGGTGTCATTTTGGAGGCAGCCAGAGTCTATGTAAATAAAGGGGACAGGGTTAGTAGAGCTTGGTTAGGGCCGAGGCTCTGCTGCACTTCCTGCTCTAGCCCATATAAGGAGGCTTGGTGATGAACAAAGCAGTCCCACTGCCTGGGCTGGGACACTTGATCTACTGAGACAAATGGACAACACACACACAATGCAAAATAAAATGCATAAACAAGGAAGTTGCCAATCCCTCATTCACCCCTCTGTCACTTGTTACTTGTCCTTAGGACATACTGACATTCACTCACTCACCCATTCACAATCTTTCACTCACTCACTCACTCTCTCACTCACTCACTCACTCACTCACTCACTCACTCACTCACTCACTCACTCACTCACTCACTCACTCACTCACTCACTCACTCACTCACTCACTCATTCACTCACTCACTCACTCACTCACTCACTCACTCACTCACTCACTCACCAAGGGTGGAAAGAGTACTGAAATATTCTACACAAGTAAAAATACTGTTACTTTAATGACATTTTACTCAAGTAGAAGTAAAATGACGGAGGTGGCGGAGGTAGTTAGCTCATCGATGCTATTGGCGGCGTCAGAGTTAGCAAAGCAGTCTTTTAGCGTAGCCTCCGAAACAGAGAACCATTTCTCAACCGAGCGCATCACGGCCGGGTACTTCCTGTTTGAGCTTCTGATTGTAAACAGGAAGCAGGAGTATAGTCATGATCTGACTTTCCAAAGGGGGGACGAGGGTACAGTAACAAGCAGGTGTGTCCTATCCGACGTCCCCTCAATTTTTCATAAACTCTCATCAGGCTCCCGAGTGGCGCAGCGGTCTAAGGTACTGCATCTCAGTGCAAGAGGTGTCACTACAGTCCATGGTTCGATTCCAGACTGTATCACATCCGGCCGTGATTGGGAGTCCCATAGTGCGGCTCACAATTTGCCCAGCGTCGTCCAGGTTTGGCCGGGGTAGGCTGTCATTGTAAATAAGAATATGTTCTTAACTGACTTGCCTAGTTAAATAAAGCTTAAATTAAAAATAACGAGAAGGAAAAAAATTATAATCTATTGGAGTAGCAGGGCAAAGAAACATATCCCTAGAATTCACACAATCAGCTTAATGGCATCCCTGAGCCCTTATATGACTAAAGGTTGACTGAGAGGGGAGGAGAGGTGGTGACTGGAAGGCTCACCCAGTCTTTCCAGGCCTCGGAGTTGTCATTTCAGGATGACAGGGAATGACTCCGTCCACCCACGAGATCTGCTGACAGTAGAACTCACTTCCAGCTCCTGATGGGTGTGGATAAAATCCACAGGGCCTGGACCAACACAAGCCTCCATGCAACCACATAGGAAAACAGATGGCCCTGGCCTGAACACTCTCCCCTCCAACCCCCGTCACACCACAGTCAACCACATGATGACATCCACCAACAATTACTAACACTAACCAAACCTGGACATTTGTGTTATCTCCACCTTTATGAAGTTAAGAGAGTAAAGAGAACAGCAGAGAGGTAGAAATGTGTTGAAGTGAGTGAGAGAGTTGGAGATGAAGTGAATCATTATCTTGACTGGTTCATTGATCAACCCAGCAGCCAAAAATACTTCTCTCTGCATCATTCAGCCCCAACACCGATGAAGAGGCTTTGGCCTAACTCCTCAAGGCTACAGCCTATGGGTGCACGACAACACCTGCCTGCAAGGGCAAAACCACACAAATACCTTTCATGCAGCGATGCTGTTAAAACAAGGGTGTTAAATGGTGTCAGGCCCAGCTCTAAGTATCAGCCCTGTTATTGTTCTGCAGCTGCTCTGCTCAGCACAGTGTGGCGAAGGACCAGTTATCCACAGACAAGCAGGTGTGTGTGGGGAAAGGGACCACCTACAGCACAGTCCTCTACAGCTGTGAAAGGAGCGAGATCTGTGAAGAGGCTCTGTTGTTGCCGTCCCCTCTGTGTCTCATAAAGAAGTGCAGGTGTAGTGAGTCTCAACAATGTATCTAGGGGTGGCCCCCAGCCAGCACCTTGGTCCTGTCACCCCCCCTCTCTCTCTCGCTCTCTGTCTGTCTCAGTCTCTCGCTCTCTGTCTGTCTCAGTCTCTCGCCCTCTGTCTCTCTCTTTCTATCTCTCTCTGTCCCTCCTCACCCTCTCTCTCTCGCTCTCTGTCTGTCTCAGTCTCTCGCTCTCTGTCTCTCTCTTTCTATCTCTCTCTGTCTGTCTCTTTCTATCTCTCTCTGTCCCTCCTCACCCCCTCTCTCTCTCGCTCTCTGTCTGTCTCAGTCTCTCGCTCTCTGTCTCTGTCTTTCTATCTCTCTCTGTCTGTCTCAGTCTCTCGCTCTCTGTCCCTCCTCACCCCCTCTCTCTCTCTCGCTCTCTGTCTGTCTCAGTCTCTCGCTCTCTGTCTGTCTCTCTCTCTCTCGCTCTCTGTCTGTCTCTTTCTATCTCTCTCTGTCCCTCCTCACCCCCTCTCTCTCTCGCTCTCTGTCTGTCTCAGTCTCTCGCTCTCTGTCTCTCTCTTTCTATCTCTCTCTGTCTGTCTCAGTCTCTCGCTCTCTGTCCCTCCTCACCCCTTCTCTCTCTCTCGCTCTCTGTCTGTCTCAGTCTCGCTCTCTGTCTGTCTCTCTCTCTCGCTCGCTCTCTGTCTGTCTCAGTCTCTCGCTCTCTGTCTCTCTCTGTCTGTCTCAGTCTCTCGCTCTCTGTCCCTCCTCACCCCCTCTCTCTCTCTCGCTCTCTGTCTGTCTCAGTCTCTCGCTCTCTGTCTCTCTCTTTCTATCTCTCTCTGTCCCTCCTCACCCCCTCTCTCTCTCGCTCTCTGTCTGTCTCAGTCTCTCGCTCTCTGTCTCTCTCTTTCTATCTCTCTCTGTCCCTCCTCGCCCCCTCTTCTCTCTCTCTGTCTCTCTCTCTTTGTCTTTCTCTCTCGCCCCCGCTCTCTCTCTCACTCTCTCCATCTCACTCACGCTCTCTCTCCATCTTTGGAGGCCTGCCAAAAAAGTTAATTAAGTCAATTTCAATAAGCTTTATTAGCATGACGTGTTGATGCATATTGCCAAAGCACAATGTTACAATTAACAGTTATGCTCTCACCAGTCAGCACCTTGGCTCCCCCCCCCCCCCCCGCCTCCCTCTCTCTCCTCTGTTTCTGTATCTCTCTGTATCTCTTTCTCTCCATCTTTGGAGGCCTGCCAAAAAGTAAATGAATAATGAAGGTCTTATTATGTTCTTTGTATACATATTCTCCTGCTGTAATTCAAACACAGATTATGCTGTCTGATCACAGTTAGAGGACAGATTATTCTGTTGTTATGAATTAGCTGTCTGACAGTGGTTTGTTTACATGATAGTGTCAGTATTACTCAATTTGCTGATATACATTTCTATCAGTCTAGTTTTTACAATGGACATACTGTAGATATGTCTAAAACTACATATTCTTAATAGGGACTGACTTACGCAGTGTAGGTTGACCTAGAGATGATTGTGCTACATTTTAAAATCCACACTAGCAAACCACAATATCCACTAGTATGGATATTGGGACGTAGCCAACATCTACTAAATTCGTTTTTGATTTGTACAAGTCAGTTGGTTCTATACTGATTCATGCCTGTAGCACTACTGACCTTGTCTGACCTGCCTATGGAATGCATGGCTCTTTCACACTTTCACAAAAGAGCTGTTAGTGTTCAGATCTCTTCCGCTTGGCCAGTCTGTTACTGTCCCACCGTGGTGTCATTGCACTGTATTACCACCCATTGGTATTGAACCTGTTATCAACTGGACCAGGATAGATCACCTAGCACTGCTGGGTGACTCGAAAAGCCATGGTCAGTCGATCAATAATGTAATAGTACTGTACTTTTAGGTGTTAATCTTTCATTTAGAATCTGTGGAAACTATGAGAATAGAAAGGTTCAGTACTTTTGTGAAACATCACAGCACAGTTGAAAAATATATGGCAAGTAGAAGTCAAGACTGGATGGTGTTCAGAGATACTGTAGATGGGAAGTGTTGAAGGTAACTGAAGGGTGAGATAAAAAAAATGGTGTAAAAAAAATTAAGAGATAACTAATGCAGACTGTACCGTGTACCGTGGCAGTAAAATGTATATAGTATGTATAAGCCTAAAGTAGATTCCTAAAGTAGATTCCTAAGTGTTGTTGTGCATTTATTTACTCCAATTAGGGGAGGGGAGGTAGGGTTAATGGAAAATAATAAAGGAAAATATATATTTTTAAAAATAAGAAATAGATATGGATGTCACGTCCTGACCTTAGTTCCTTTTTTATGTCTCTATTTTGGTTTGGTCATGGCGTGAGTTGGGGTGGGCATTCTATGTTCATTCTATGTTTTGTATTTCTATGTGTTTGGCCTGGTATGGTTCCAAATCAGAGGCAGCTGTCTATCGTTGTCTCTGATTGAGAACCATACTTAGGTAGCCTTTTCCCACCTGGTGTTTGTGGGTAGTTGTTTCCTGTTTCGTGTTTTGTCACCTGATATGACTCTTTCGTTTTTTCTCCTTTGTTATTTTTGTGTTCAGTTTAATAAATTTAACATGGACACGTACCACGCTGCATTTTGGTCCGATCCTTCATAGTCCTCGTCAGAAGAAGAAGAAAATCGTTACAATAGAGAATTGGATATGATGCAAACAATGACATTGATAGAACCCACAATCTATTTAATCTATACGTAGTAGTTATGTACTCAACCATGACACGTTGACATGCACTTCCATTCTAATGCTTGTCAATGGGCCCTTGCTTAGTCATGCTTGTCAATGCCTGAGTTTCCCTGTCATATGTTTTATCAAAATTCTTGAACAAATGAACACAGTTAAGTAAAAATAATCGAATGTACTACTTAACTTGTTTTTTTGTGGGTATCTGTACTTCACTTTGCTATTTATATTTGTAACTACTTTTTCTTTTACTTTACTACATTCCTTAAGAAAACAATGTACTTTTTACTCCAAACATTTTCCTTGACACCCAAAAGTACTCATTACATTTTGAATGCTTAGCAGGGAAGGAAAATGTTCAGGTTCACGCACTTATCAACAGAACATCCCTGGTCATCCCTACTGCCTCTGATCTGGCGGACTCACTAAACATGCATGCTTCGTTTGTAAATTACAGTACCAGTCAAAAGTGTGGGTTTTTCTACATTGTAGCGAAGACATCAAAACTATGAAATAACACGTATGGAATCATGTAGTATCCAAAAAAGTGTTAAACAAATCAAAATATATGTTATATTTGAAATTCTTCAAAGTAGCCACCCTTTGCCTTGATGATATCTTTTCACACTCTTGGCATTCTCTCAACCAGCTTCATGAGGTAGTCACCTGGAATGCATTCCAATTAACAGGTGTCCCTTGTTAAAAGTGAATTTGTGTAATTTATTTCCTTCTTAATGCCTTTGAGCCAATCAGTTGTGTTGTGACAAGGTAGGGGTGGTATACAGAAGATATCCCTATCGCTGTGTCTTTGTGAGACACAGAGTAGGTGAACGGATGATCTCCGCATGTGTAGTTTCCACCGTGAAGCATGGAGGAGGTGGTGTGATGGTGTAAGGGTGCTTTGTTGGTGACCTTGTTGGTGATTCATATAGAATTCAAGTAACACTTAACCAGCATGGCTACCACAGCATTCTGCAGTAATACGCCATCCCATCTGGTTTGCGCTTAGTGGAACTATCATTTGTTTTTCAACAGGACAAGGACCCCAAACACCCCTCCATGCTGTGTAAGGGCTATTTGACCAAGGAGAGTGATGGAGTGCTGCATCAGATGACCTGGCCTCCACAATCACCCGACCTCAACCCAATTGAGATGGTTTGGGATGAGTTGGACCACAGAGTGAAGAAAAAGCAGCTAACAAGTGCTCAGCATATGTGGGAACTCCTTCAAGAGTGTTGCAAAAGCATTCCTCATGAAGCTGGTTGAGAGAATGCCAAGAGTATGCAAAGCTGTCATCAAGGAAAAGGGTGGCTACTTTGAAGAATCTTAAAGCTGTCTGGTTTATAAGGAATTTGAAATGATTTATACTTTTAGTTTTGATACTTCAGTATATTTTAGCAATTACATTTACTTTTTATTCATAAGCATATTTTTAACCAAATAATTTTAGACTTTTACTCAAGTAGTATTTTACTGGGTGACTTTGACTTTTACTTGAGTCTTTCTCTTTGAATGTATCTTTACTTTTACTCAAGTATGACAACTGGGTACTTTTTCCACCACTGAATAGTGTCATTGTCAGTTGTGGCTGTAAAATGATGAAACTGAATCAAGATGAATTGCATCTCATTTAGAGGTGATGAAGCCATTTGATCCCCAACTTAGATCACTTATTCCCCTTAGATCCCCGTATCCCCCCTAGATCCCCTTATTCCCCTTATATCCCCTTATTCCCCTTAGATCCCCTGATTCCCCTTAGATCCCCTGATTCCCCTTAGATCCCCTGATTCCCCTTAGATCCCCTTATTCCCCTTCGATCCCCTTATTCCCTTTCGATCCCCTTATATCTACGGAGATATGAGTTCCACATTGAGGGGTCCATCTCTTTAAAACACACTGGGAGCAGACAGACAGATAGACAGACAGATGGACAGATGGATGCACTCTTCAATGGCTTTTTCCCCCTCCTTCATCCCTCTGTCCTCCTAACGACATTGACAGCTGCAACGAAGAAGAGGGGATCCCAGCAGAGAGAGAGAGACAGAGAGAGAAGGCTGTTCCTTTCCTCCCCCGTATCTTTAGAAAGGGCCCGTCCTCAGGGAGACTAGGATTAAACTCTTAATTCCTCTCCTCCCTTCTCTACGGCACTGGGATAAACCAGCCTAGCATCCAGTAGAGCTGCTTTCTGTTGACATGATATACAGTACATCCCTTTCTGCTATCCATGGTCCCTCACTGAAGAGTTAGAGGCCAATTTCAAAGCCCTTTTATTCTGACACAATAGCCTGGTCTCCTGTTGGTGAATTCTTCTGCTTCTGCATTCTGTTTCAACTTAACCTTCTGGCTTTGGCTCTTTATTTTATTTATTTATTTCACTTTTATTTAACCAGGTAGGCTAGTTGAGAACAAGTTCTCATTTGCAACTGCGACCTGGCCAAGATAAAGAAAAGCAGTTCGACACATACAACAACACACAGTTACACATGGAATAAACAAACATACAGTCAATAATACAGAATAAAACGTCTATATACAGTATGTGAAAATGAGGTAGGATAAGGGAGGTAAAGCAATAAATAGGCCATGGTGGCGAAGTAATTACAATATAGCAATTAAACACTGGAATGGTAGGATGTGCAGAAGATGAATGTGCAAGTAGAGACACTGGGGTGCAAAGGCGCAAGATAAATAAAGAAATACAGTATGGGGATGAGGTAGTTGGATGGGCTATTTACAGGTGGGCTATGTACAGGTGCAGTGATCTGTGAGCTGCTCTGACAGCTAGTGCTTAAAGCTAGTGAGGGAGATAAGAGTCTCCAGCTTCAGTGATTTTTGCAGATCGTTCCAGTCATTGGCAGCAGAGAGCTGGAAGGAAAGGCGGCCAAAGGAAGAATTGACTTTGGGGGTGACCAGTGAGATATACCTGCTGGAGTGGGTGCTATGTGTGGATGCTGCTATGGTGACCAGTGAGCTGAGATAAGGCGGGGCTTTACCTAACAGAGACTTGTAGATGACCTGGAGCCAGTGGGTTTGGCGACGAGTGTGAAGCGAGCGCCAGCCAACGAGAGCATACAGGTCACAGTGGTGGGTAGTATATGGGGCTTTGGTGACAAAACGGATGGCACTGTGATAGACTGCATCCAATTTGTTGAGTAGAGTGTTGGAGGCTATTTTGTAAATGACATCGCCGAAGTCGAGGATCGGTAGGATGCTCAGTTTTACGAGGGTATGTTTTGCAGCATGAGTGAAGGAGGCTTTGTTGCGAAATTGGATTGGAGATGCTCTTGGCGCACGGATCCCTTTTACGGGATCATTTTCGTAAACAACCGCTGAATTGCAGAGCGCCAAATTCAAAAGAAATACAACAAATATTTATTTTCATGAAATCACAAGTGAAATATACCAAAACACAGCTTAGCTTGTTGTTAATCCACCTATCATGTCAGATTTTGAAAATATGCTGTACAGCGAAAGCAATCCAAGCGTTTGTGAGTTTATCAGTCACTAGGCAAAACATTACGAACAGCTAGCCGCAAATTAGCTTGGTCACGAAAGTCAGAAAAGCAAAAAAAATTATCGCTTACCTTTGATAATCTTCGGATGTCTGTACTCACGAGACTCCCAGTTACACAATAAATGTTATTTTTGTTCGATAAATATTAGTTTTATAACAAAAAAACGCCATTTGGGTTGTGCGTTATGTTCAGAAAACCACAGCCTCAGAAAGGCAGAAAAATTCCAAAAACCATAATGTTCGTAGAAACACGTTTTTTTATAATCAATCGTCAGGTTGTTTTTAACATACATAATCGATAATATTTCAACCGGACGGTAAACTATTCAATACTACAGAGAAAGAAAATGTCGAGCTACAACTCTCGCACGCATGAACCAATCAAAGGACACCTGACGCGTTTTGATAAATCTCGCTCATTTTTCAAAATAAAAGCTTGAAACTATGTCTAAAGCCTGTTCACAACCTGTGGAAGCCGTTGGAAATGGAATCTGGTTGATACCCCTTTAAATGGAGGATAGGCAGGCAATGAAACAGGGATTTTTCCAAATAAAAGGCACTTCCGGGTTGGATTTCCTCAGGTTTTCGCCTGCAAAATCAGTTCTGTTATACTCACAGACAATATTTTGACAGTTTTGGAAACTTTAGAGTGTTTTCTATCCTACTCCGTCAATTATATGCATATTCTAGCATCCGGACCTGAAAAATAAATAGCTTACAATGGGAACGTTATTTTTCCAAACATAAAAATTCTGCCCCCTAGCTTCAAGAGGTTTTAATGTGAGTCTGGAAGGAGAGTTTACAGTCTAACCAGACACCTAGGTATTTGTAGTTGTCCACATATTCTAAGTCAGAACCGTCCAGAGTAGTGATGCTGACGGGCGGGCAGGTGCGGGCAGCGATCGGTTGAAGAGCATGCATTTAGTTTTTCTTGCATTTAAGAGCAGTTGGAGGCCACAGAAGGAGAGTTGTATAGCATTGAAGCTCGTCTGTAGGTTAGTTAACACCGTGTCCAATGAAGGGCCAGAAGTATACAGAATGGTGTCGTCTGCGTAGAGGTGGATCAGAGACTCACCAGCAGCAAGAGCGACATCATTGATGTATACAGAGAAGAGAGTCGGCCCGAGAATTGAACCCTGTGGCACCCCCATAGAGACTGCCAGAGGTCCGGACAACAGGCCCTCCGATTTGACACACTGAACTCTATCAGAGAAGTAGTTGGTGAACCAGGCGAGGCAATCATTTGAGAAACCAAGGCTGTTGAGTTTGCCGATAAGAATGTGGTGAGTCAAAAGCCTTGGCCAGGTCAATGAATACGGCTGCACAGTAATGTCTCGTATCGATGGCGGTTATGATATTGTTAAGGACCTTGAGCGTAGCTGAGGTGCAACCATGACCAGCTCTGAAACCAGATTGCATAGCGGAGAAGGTACGGTGGGATTCGAAATGGTCGGTAATCTGTTTGTTAACTTGGCTTTCGAAGACCTTAGAAAGACAGGGTAGGATAGATATACTGGTCTGTAGCAGTTTGGGTCTAGAGGGTCTCCCATTTGAAGAGGGGGATGACCGTGGCAGCTTTCCAATCTTTGGGAATCTCAGACGATACGAAAGAGAGGTTGAACAGGCTAGTATTAGGGGTTGCAACAATTTCGGCAGTTACTTTTAGAAAGAGAGGGTCCAGATTGTCTAGCCCGGCTGATTTGTAGGGGTCCAGATTTTGCAGCTCTTTCAGAACATCAGCTATCTGAATCTGGGTGAAGGAGAAATGGGGGAGGCTTGGGTGAGTTGCTGTGGGGGGTAGAGGGCTGTTGATCGGGGTAGGGGTAGCCAGGTGGAAAGCATGGCCAGCCGTAGAAAATTGTTATTGAAATTCTCAATTATAGTGGATTTATCGGTGGTGACTGTGTTTCCTAGCCTCAGCGCAGTGGGCAGCTGGGAGGAGGTGCTCTTATTCTCCATGGACTTTACAGTATCCCAGAACTTTTTTGAGTTTGTGCTACAGGATGCAAATTTCTGCTTGATAAAGCTATCCTTAGCTTTCATAACTTCCTGTGTATTTTGGTTCCTAACTTCCCTGAAAAGTTGCACATCACGGGGTAGGATGGCCGGGGTGTTATGCATGTCCCAGTTTAGGTCACCTAGCAGCATGAGGTCTGAAGATAGATGGGGGCAATCAATTCACATATGGTGTCCAGGGCACAGCTGGGGGCAGAGGGTGGTCTATAACGAGCGGCAACGGTGAGAGACTTGTTTCTGGAAAGGTGGATTTTTAAAAGTAAAAGCTCGAATTGTTTGGGTACAGACCTGGATAGTAAGACAGAACTCTGCAGGCTATCTCTGCAGTAGATAGCAACACTGCCCCCTTTGGCAGTTCTATCTTGTCGGAAAATGTTATATTTAGGGATGGAAATGTCAGTGTTTTTGGTGGTCTTCCTAAGCCAGGATTCAGACACGGCTAGGACATCCGGGTTGGCAGAGTGTGCTAAAGCAGTGAATAAAACAAACTTAGGGAGGAGGCTTCTAATGTCAACATGCATGAAATCAAGGCTTTTACGGTTACGGTAGTCAACAAATGAGAGTGCCTGGGGAATAGGAGTGGAGCCTGGGCCTGGATTAACCTCTATGTCACCAGAGGAACAGAGGATAAGGGTAAGGATAAGGATAAGGACAAGGGTACAGCTAAAAGCTATCAGAACTGGTTGTCTAGTACGTTCGGAACAGAGAGTAAAAAGAGCAGGTTTCTGGGCGTGATAGAAAAGATTCAAGGCATAATGTACAGACAAAGGTATGGTAGGATGTGAGTACATTGGAGGTAAACCTAGGCATTGAGTAATGAGATAGATATTGTCTCTAGAGACATTTAAACCAGGTGATGTCACCGCATATGTGGGAGGTGGAACTGAATGGTTGGTTAAAGCATATTGAGCAAGGCTAGAGGCTCTACAGTGAAATAAGACAATAATCACTAACCAGGACAGTAATGGACAAGGCATATTGATATTAGGGAGAGGCATGCGTAGCCGGGTGATCATAGGGGTCTAGTGAGTGGTTGGGCTGGCTGGAGACACGGCGATTCAGACAGCTAGCAGGCCAAGGCTACCTTAGACCTTAGAGGGACGTCTCGATGGAGGAAAGTTTAGCCTCTGCGTGCGGTGACGTCGATGGACCAGTCGTGATGGATTAGTAGGGTTCCAGGTAGCAGAGGAGTCTAAGTCCAATTGGCAAAATATGTTTAGTGAACCAAGAAATTGGCCGATGGATCTATTCAGCTAACAATCCAATATGCTCTAGACAGCTAGCGGGCTACTGCTAGCAGCTAGCAGGCCGCGGCTAGCAGGCTAGCAGTTGGGCATTCAGGGGACATCGCAATGTAGGGGCCAGTTGAGTACCCCCTCGAGCAGATTACTTCGTAGTCCAGTCGTGAAGGATCGGCGGGGTTCCGTGCCCCGTACCGGCAGTAGAAGGGGTCCGGGTATTGTAGCCCAGGAGTGGCTGAAGGGCCTCTTCAGCTAGCCGGGAGAATGGGCCTAGCATGGGCTAGCTCCAGGCTAATTGGTGCTTGCTTCGGGACAGACGTTAGCCAGGAGTAGTCACTTGGATAGCAGCCAGCTAGCTGCAATGATCCAGGTGAAAAGGTTCAGAGCTTGCGGTAGGAATCTGGGAATATGGAGAGAAAGTAGGTCCAGTATGCTCTGGTTTGAGTCGCGTTGTACAAACTGGCGAGAGCTTTCCGAGCTAAAGGTTAGCTGATTACCGCTAGCAGTGGTTAGCTGACTACTAACTGACTACTAGCTAGTAGCTAGTGAGCTGGTCTAGCTTCTGTTGGGGGATTCCGGTTCCGAGGTAAATAAAAATACTTTAGAAAAAACAGATCCACACCACATTGGGTGAGGCGGGTTGCAGGAGAGTTTTTTGAAGTTGAGGTTTAGAAAAATATTAATAAGATATGCGAAGAAAAAGTGTACGGCTTGGGCCGTTATTGGACTGACGAATGGGATCTTTTAGATCCATTTATCAACCCAATATTGTAATAGATATACAAACTAATGCATCAATAGAATTTATTAACAGTGCTGCTGCCTGGTTGAACGCTGCCTGGTTAAAAGTTGGCTGAATGCGGTGCTCACCATTGAGTGCAAAATTCAGTCTGGTTTAACCATGCAGCATTCAGGCTAGCAGTGCCAGTGCTATCTTATACAATGAGGTTTGTTTGTAACTAATCAAATCAAATCAAATCACATTTTATTGGTCACATACACGTGTTTAGCAGATGTTATTGGTTACATACACGTGTTTAGCAGTTTTTATTGGTCACATACACGTGTTTAGCAGATGTTATTGGTCACATACACGTGATTAGCAGATGTTATTGATCACATACACATGGTTAGCAGATGTTATTGGTCACGTCACATACACGTGTTTAGCAGATGTTGTTGCGGGTGTAGCAAAATGCTTGTGCTTCTAGTTCCGACCGTGCAGCAATATCTAACGAGTAATCTAACAATTCCCCAACAACTACCTAATACACACAAGTCTAGGTAAAGAAATGGAATTAAGAATATATAAATATATGGATGGGCCATGACCGACCGACATAGACAAGATGCAATAGATGGTATAGAATACAATATATACATCTGGGTTGAGTAGTGCAAGATATGTAAACATCATTATTAAAGTGGAATTAATAAAGTGATTACTTGTCACGCCCTGACCTTAGAGATCCTTTTTATGTCTCTATTTTGGTTTGGTCAGGGCGTGAGTCGGGGTGGGCATTTTATGTCTTGTGTTCTATGTTTTCTTTTTCTGTGTGTTTGGCCGGGTGTGGTTCTCAATCACAGGCAGCTGTCTATCGTTGTCTCTGATTGAGAACCATACTTAGGTACCCTTTTTCCACCTGTGTGTTGTGGGTGGTTATTTTCTGTTTTGTGTTGTTGCACCAGACAGAACTGTTTCGTTTACGCTCTTTGGTGTTTTTGTTATTTCAGTGTTCAGTTTATTTATTAAATTAACATGAACACTTCCCACGCTGCGTTTTGGTCCACTCCTTCTTCCCAGGACGATCGTGACATTACTGACCATTTGTTAGAGCGGCCAATGATTTCAAGTCTGTATGTAGGCAGCAGCCTCTCTGTGTTTAGTGATGGCTGTTTAACAGTCTGATGGCCTTGAGATATAATTTATTTTTCAGTCTCTCGGTCCCAGCTTTGATGCACCTGTACTGACCTTGCCTTCTGGATGGTAATGGGGTGAACAGGCAGTGGCTCGGGTGATTGTTGTCCTTAATGATCTTTTTGGCCTTCCTGTGACATCGGGTGAGCAGAGCACCAGGTTAGTAGATAAATATTTAATTGCCTGTTAGCCGTGGCTGGCGATAATCCTCACTCTCCTCCCTGCCAACCCTGACACACACACCCGTATGCACACAAACACAAGTGCATACGCAAACACACGCATGCACACACACACACCTTCACACACACGCTTGTGCGCTCCTCCCTGCCAACCCAGAGAGCATATTTGTGGGCAGCTGCATATTAAATCAGAAGAAATATAGTGGGTGGTTGTCTGTTATGCCTTTTGTTCAGCCGTGATGAGGGTTGTGGCAGGGGGCTCGTGAGTTAGATGTAAACCCCAGCCAGAACCCCAGGATTGGAATGGGTAGACATGGTTCGCGTCCCAAATTGTACCCTATTACCTGTATAGTACACTACATAAGCAATAGGGTCCCACGTATGGTATGCATCCATGTTCTGTACCAGAATGTAATATGCAACTCATAGGAAGAATTAAACAGTTGGGGAGTAGTTGTTTTTCAGGCAAATCATATTTACAGTAGTGACACAACTGAATGTGTTTGTTATTGGCTTGGGTGGGTGGGTAATCCTTGAAAACATCTGCTTCTCCCATTTTGCTGATTCTTTGGGGGTCGTGCTCTGATACAGATGCCTTGTTTCAGATCTTGCTTTTAAAATGGAACCTCAAACCAGAGATGGTGGCAATAGCTTTCAGCGAATCTTAATTAACACATGGGGATATGTAAAACTTACTCCTCAGACTGAAGTGTCCCCACTTGCGCCAGAGAACAGCTAGTTTTTCGCGTGGTGCCAACTGGTAAGACGCTTCAGGAGGGCGGTCACGTGTGCTAGTAAGGCGGGGGACCCGAGGTTGCGGCAGGTATGGTATGAATCGGGAGGAAGTGGTACTCACCTAGCTAGCAGCGTGAGGTCCTTTACACTGACATCTTTATGAATAGTTATTGATGTAAGTGTCTAGTCTACTTAGAGATGTAAAATAATAATAATAATACATGGGACTAATAAACAGTGCCTTGCAAAAGTAGTCCTCCCCCTTGATGTTTTTTTCTATTTTGTTGCATTACAAGCTGTAATTTGAATGGATTTTTATTTCGATTTCATGTAACTGACATACACAAAATAGTCCAAATTGGTGAAATTAAATGTTTTTTAATTTTTTTAAATTAAAATGCACAAAAAAAACCCCGGAAAAGTGGTGCGTGCATATGTATTCACCCACTTTGCTACGAAGCCAATAAATTAGATCTGGTGCAACCAATTACCTTCAGAAGTCACATAATTAGTTAAATAAAGTCCACCTGTGTGCAATCTAAGTGTCCCATGATCTCAGTATATATACACGTGTATTGAAAGGCCCTATAGTCTGCTACACCACTAAGCAAGGGGCACCACCAAGCATGCGGCACCATGAAGATCAAGGATGTCACAATTCAAATAGTGGTGATGAAGGAGACAGGCGCAGAGAGCAGGGTAGTGAGTAGCAAGTGGATTTAATATTCCAAAAAGATATATAACGAGACGGCAACGCCACACATCCAAGGGCGCGTCAAGTACAGTCCAAAACAAACAGGACAAAATCCACAGGGAACAAATACGACACCACAAACAGAAAAACAAGCCCGCACAAAAGTCGGCGGGCCAACTGGGTTTAAATAGCCCACAATAAACCTAAACACAAAACAGGTGCAACAAATCAGACAAAACTAAATGAAACAGAAAAGGTGATCGGTGGCAGCTAGTAGGCCGGAGACGACGACCGCCGAGCGCGGCCCGAACGGGAAGAGGTACCATCTTCGGCGGGATTCGTAACAGTACCCCCCCCCCTGACGCGCGGCTCCCGCAGCGCGCCGAGGCGGGAGCCGACCCCGGCCTCGAGGGCGACCCGGAGGGCGAGGAGCAGGGCGATCCGGGTGGAGGCGGTGAAAGTCCCTCAAGAGGGACGGATCCAAAATGTCCCCCACCGGTACCCAGCACCTCTCCTCCGGACCGTACCCCTCCCAGTCCACGAGGTACTGCAGGCCCCTCACCCGGCGTCTCGAGTCCAGAATAGCTCGTACCGTGTACGCCGGGGACCCCTCGATGTCAAGAGGGGGCGGAGGGACCTCCAGCACCTCACCTTCCTGAAGGGGACCAGCTACCACCGGCCTGAGGAGAGACACATGAAACGAGGGGTTAATACGATAGTAAGAGGGAAGTTGCAATCTATAACACACCTCGTTTATCCTCCTCAGGACTTTAAATGGCCCCACACACTGCGGCCCCAGCTTCCGGCAGGGCAGGCGGAGGGGCAGGTTTCGGGCCGAGAGCCAGACCCTGTCCCCTGGTGCGAACACAGGGGCCTCACTGCGGTGGCGGTCAGCGCTCTTCTTCTGCCGTCCACTGGCCTGCTGAAGAGAGTCCTGGACTGCCCGCCAGGTCTCCCTAGAGCGCTGTACCCACTCCTCCACCGCAGGAGCTTCGGTCTGACTCTGATGCCACGGAGCCAGGACCGGCTGGTAGCCCAGCACGCTTTGAAATGGCGATATGTTCGTGGAGGAGTGACGGAGTGAGTTCTGCGCCAACTCCGCCCATGGGACGTACCTCGCCCATTCTCCTGGCGGGGCCTGGCAATACGACCTCAGAAACCTACCCACTTCCTGGTTTACTCTTTCCACCTGCCCATTACTTTCGGGGTGATAACCAGAGGTCAGGCTGACCGAGACCCCCAGACGCTCCATAAACGCCTTCCAAACACGGGACGTGAACTGGGGACCTCGATCAGATACGATATCCTCCGGCACCCCGTAGTTCCGGAAGACGTGGGTAAATAGAGCCTCCGCAGTCTGTAGGGCCGTAGGGAGACCAGGCAATGGGAGGAGACGGCAGGACTTAGAGAACCGATCCACAACGACCAGAATGGTGGTGTTCCCCTGAGATGGGGGAAGATCAGTCAGAAAGTCCACCGATAGATGAGACCAGGGCCGTTGTGGAATAGGGAGGGGCTGTAACTTCCCTCTAGGCAGGTGCCTAGGAGCCTTACTCTGCGCGCACACCGAACAGGAGGAGACATAAAGCCTCACGTCCTTAGCTAAGGTGGGCCACCAGTTTTTACCCCTAAGACCACGCACCGTCCTCGCAATCCCCGGATGATCTGAAGAAGGAAGTGTGTGAGCCCACTGAATCAATTGATCACGAACACCAAGTGGCACGTACCTGAGGCCGGTCGGACACTGAGGGCGCAGGTTCCAACCGCAACGCCCGCTCGATGTCCGCGTCCACCTCCCATACCACCGGAGCCACCAGCCTAGAAGCTGGAAGGATGGGAGTTGGATCGATGGACCGGTCCTAAGTGTCATAGAGACGGGACAGCACGTCGGCCTTAGTGTTAAGAGACCCTGGTCGATAAGAGATGGTAAATCTAAATCGGGTAAAGAACATGGCCCACCTAGCCTGACGCGGATTCAGTCTCCTCGCCGCCCGGATATACTCCAGATTGCGGTGGTCAGTCCAGATGAGGAAAGGGTGTTTAGCCCCCTCAAGACAGTGTCTCCACAACTTCAGAGCTTTTACCATAGCTAGCAACTCCCGGTCCCCCACATCATAGTTCCGCTCCGCCGGATCCAGCTTCTTAGAAAAGAAAGCGCAGGGGCGGAGCTTCAGTGGCGTGCCCGAGCGCTGTGACAGCACGGCTCCAACCCCAGCCTCGGACGCATCCACCTCCACTATGAATGCTAACGAAGGGTCCGGATGCGCCAACACGGGCGCGTCAGTAAACAGAGCCTTCAGCTGGCTGAAAGCTCTATCTGCCTCGGCCGACCACCGTAAACGCACCGGCCCCCCCCTTCAGCAGTGAGTTAATAGGCGCCGCCACTTGGCCAAAACCCCGGATAAACCTCCGGTAGTAATTGGCAAACCCTAAAAACCGCTGCACCTCCTTTACCGTGGTCGGAGTCGGACAATTACGCACGGCGTTAACGCGGTCACACTCCATCACCACCCCCGAGGTGGAAATGCAATAACCCAGGAAGGAAACGGCTCGTTTGGAGAACACACATTTCTCAGCCTTGACATATAGGTCATGCTCCAGCAGTCGCCCAAGTACCTTGCGCACCAGGGAGACATGCGCGGCGCGTGTGGCAGAATAGATCAAGATGTCATCAATGTATACCACCACACCCTGCCCGTGCAGGTCCCTGAGAATCTCATCGACAAAGGATTGAAAAACGGCTGGAGCATTCTTTAACCCATACGGCATGACGAGGTACTCATAATGGCCTGATGTGGTACTAAACGCTGTTTTCCACTCGTCTCCCTCCCGAATACGCACCAGATTATACACGCTCCTGAGATCCAATTTTGTGAAAAAACGCGCTCCGTGGAATGATTTCACCGCCGTAGCGATGAGAGGTAGCGGATAACTAAATCCCACTGTGATCGAATTTAGACCTCGATAATCAATGCACGGACGCAGTCCTCCTTCCTTTTTCTTCACAAAAAAAAAACTCGAGGAGACAGGTGACATGGAGGGCTGAATGAACCCCTGTCTCAGAGTTTCCGTGATATATGTCTCCAAAGCCAACATCTCCTCCTGAGACAGTGGGTACACATGACTCCTGGGAAGTGCAGCGTTCTCCTGGAGGTTTATCACGCAATCCCCCCGTCGATGGGGTGGTAATTTGGTCGCCTTTTTTTTACAAAAAGTGATCGCCAAATCGGCATATTCTGGGGGGATGCGCACAGTGGAAACCTGGTCTGGACTCTCCACCGACGTGGCACCGATGGAAACTCCTATACACCTACCTGAACACTCCTCTGACCACCCCTGAAGAGCCCCCTGTCTCCAGGAAATGAGGGGATTGTGACTAGCCAACCAGGGAATCCCCAACACCACTGGAAACGCAGGTGAATCAATAAGGTAGAAACTGATCCGCTCCCTATGATTCCCCTGCATTACCATGTCCAGCGGTATCGTGGCCTCCCTGACCAGCCCTGACCCTAACGGTCGGCTATCTAAGGAGTGCACGGGGAAAGGTGGGTCTATCTGCACTAACGGAATACCCAACTTACGGGCGAGTCCACGATCCATAAAACTCCCAGCTGCGCCTGAATCGACTAGCGCCTTATGCTGGAGAGAGGGAAAAAACGCAGGGAAGAAAATAAACAAAAACATGTGACCAACAGGGAGCTCTGGGTGAGTTTGGTGCCTACTCACCTGGGGTGGCCGAGAAGTGTTCCGCCTGCCATCTCGACTCCCTGACTGACTCCTCCAGCACCGGTCCGAAGTGTGTCCTCTCTGGCCGCAGTAGGTGCAGGAGGAGCCTCCTCCGCCGGTCCCCCTAGATGCAGCTCCTCCCAACTCCATCGGAGTTGGAGCGGGAGGGCTGGGAGGTGGAACTGACAGGACCCCCTCTGAACGCCCGCGGGCAGCTAGCAGGTTGTCCAGTCGTATCGACATGTCAATGAGCTCGTCGAGGGAGAGTGTAGTGTCCCGACAAGCTAGCTCCCGACGGACGTCCTCCCGAAGGCTACATCGGTAGTGGTCCATCAGGGCCCTGTCATTCCACCCCGCACCAGCAGCCAAGGTCCGGAACTCCAAGGCGAAGTCTTGCGCACTCCTCGTCTCCTGTCTGAGGTGGAACAGTCGCTCACCCACCGCTCGGCCCTCCTGAGGGTGGTCAAATACGGCCCGAAAGCGGCGGGTGAACTCTGGGTAGTGGTCCCGAGCCGAGTCTGGGCCGTTCCATACAGCGTTGGCCCATTCCAGGGCTCTACCCGTCAGACAGGAGATGAGTAGGCTAACACTCTCCTCTCCCGAGGGAGTCGGACGAACGGTAGCCAGGTAGAGCTCCAGCTGGAGCAAAAACCCCTGGCACCCAGCCGCCGCTCCATCGTATTCCCTCGGGGGCGCGAGACGCAACGCGCCGGAACCAGACGACGACGTGGAAGGAGTGGGTTGCGTCGTCTGTGGAGGAGCTGGGGTAGATGTCGGGAGACCACTCCTCTCCCATCGCTCCATCCTCTCCATCATCAGGTCCATCGCCGAACCGATCCTATGGAGGACGGCGGTGTGATGGCGGACACGCTCCTCCATCGATGGAAGAGGGATGGTCGCTGCTCCTGCCGACTCCATGTTTTGGTGCGGGCTTCTGTCACAATTCCAATAGTGGTGATGAAGGAGTCAGGCGCAGAGAGCAGGGTAGTGAGTAGCAAGTGGATTTAATATTCCAAAAAGATATATAACGAGACGGCAACGCCACACATCCAAGGGCGCGTCAAGTACAGTCCAAAACAAACAGGACAAAATCCACAGGGAACAGACACCACAAGAAAAATACGACACCACAAACAGAAAAACAAGCCCGCACAAAAGTCGGCGGGCCAACTGGGTTTAAATACTTGACGCGCCCTTGGATGTGTGGCGTTGCCGTCTCGTTATATATCTTTTTGGAATATTAAATCCACTTGCTACTCACTACCCTGCTCTCTGCGCCTGACTCCTTCATCACCACTATTGGAATTGTGACAGAAGCCCGCACCAAAACAAAGGAGCTCTCCAAACAGGTCAGGGACAAAGTTGTGGAGAAGTACAGGTCAGGGTTGGGTTATAAAAAATATCCGTAACTTTGGACATCCAACCGAGCACCAAAAAATGCATTATTAAAAAAAGGAAAGAATATGGCACCACAACAAACCTGCCAAGAGAGGGCCTCCCACCAAAACTCACAGACCAGGCAGGGAGGGCATTAATCAGAGGCAATAAAGAGACCAAAGATAACCCTGAAGACGCTGCAAAGCTCCACAGCGGAGATTGGAGTATCTGTCCACTTTAAGCCGTACACTCCACAGAGTTGGGCTTTACGGAAGAGTGGCCAGAAAAAAACCATTGCTTAAAGAAAAAAATAAGCAAACATGTTTGGTTTTCGCCAAATTGCACGTGGGAGACTCCCCAAACATATGGAAGAAGGTACTCTGGTGAGATGAGACTAAAATTGAGCTTTTTACCCATCAAGGAAAACGCTAAGTCTGGCGCAAACCCAACACCTCTCATCACCCCGAGAATATCATGCAGGGACTGGGAAACTTGTCAGAATTGAAGGAATGATGGATGGCGCTAAATACAGGGAAATGCTTCAGGGAAACCTGTTTCAGTCTTCCAGAGATTTGAGACTCGGACATAGGTTCACCTTCCAGCAAGACAATGACCCTAAGCATAACGCTAAAGCAACACTCGAGTGGTTTAAGGGAAAACATTTAAATGTCTTGGAATGGCCTAGTCAAAGCCCAGACCTCAATCCAATTGAGAATCGTGGTATGACTTAAAGATTTCTGTACACCAGCGGAACCCATCCAACTTGAAGGAGCTGGAGCAGTTTTGTCGTGAAGAATGGGCAAGAATCCCAGTAGCTAGATGTGCCAAGCTTATAGAGACATACCACAAGCCACTGTAGCTTTTTTCAAGGACCCAAAGTCGTGGAGTGGGCTTAAAGAAGACATGAATGAAGAGAGGGGTGGGCTTAAAGAAGACATGAATGAAGAGAGGGGTGGGCTTAAAGAAGACATGAATAAAGAGTGGGGTGGGCTTATAGAAGACATGAATAAAGAGAGGGGTGGGCTCAAAGAAGGGAAAGAGTGTGATGTATCACTGTATGGGGCAGGTTAGGATTTAGATATGAACCTGATTTAGGGTAGAGGGTAGTGTAAGGGTTAGTTATGAGGGAAGAGGACAAGTAAGGAATTCCTCACTTAACAAAATGTTCACATCAAACAGTGGCATTATTGCTATTCACCCATTCAGTACAGTCAAATGGGCCTTAGAAGTGAACATTTTCAGCATTTCAGTGGAGTATGTTGTACATCTGTAGCTGACCTATATCTACTTTTCCCTCCAGCTCTCCCACGGGACCTGAACACAAGACCGTTGTTGTGAAAGAGTCAAGACTTCACATTTTCACTTTCTGAACGCACTCAACACAGAGTGGAAAATGATTACCGTGCTTGAACTTAAGAGGGAACATTTCGAGCTGATTGCTTATGCTTTTACAGTACCGTATTTCAAACTGAACAAAAGCGTTTATTGGCTTAAGTAAGTGGATTCTGGTATGTAGTGTTGTAAGTGGAAACAGGTGTGTTCAGTGATCTGGGTGGTGGGTTAAAGTGCAGTACAGACACATTACCACAGTATCTGTCTGTCTATAGACACACAGTATATCTTACAGTATTTGCCAGGGCTTGGGAATTTTCTGTAAAGTATGTTCTTTATGTCCTCTGTTATACAACGTCATTCACAGAATAATAAAAAAAATGTTCTACAATATAGCAGTTCACTTAACTGAACAGGGAAAATGGATAGAGAACCATACGTCCTATGATCATCATATTGCATAATGTGGCTGTATGTTTCAACCTACATTACCGGTCAAAAGTTTTAGAACACCTACTCATTCAAGGGTTTTTCTCTATTTTTACTATTTTCTACATTGTAAAATAATAGTGAACACATCAAAACTATGAAATAACACATATGGAATCATGTAGTAACCAAAAAAGTGTTAAACAAATCAAAATATTGAGATTCTTCAAATAGCCTTTGCCTTGATGACAGCTTTCCACACTCTTGGCATTCGCTCAACCAACTTCATGAGGTAGTCACCTGGAATGCATTTCAATTAACAGGTCTGCCTTCCTAAAGGTTAATTAGTGGAATAGTTTTCCTTCTTAATGCATTTGAGGCAATCAGTTTGTGTTGTGACCAGGTAGGGGTGGTATACAGAAAATAGCCCTATTTGGTAAAAGACCAAGTCCACATTATGGCAAGAACAGCTCAAATAAGCAAAGAGAAACGACAGTCCATCATGAAGGTCAGTCAATACGGAAAAATGTAAGAACTTTGAAAGTTTATTAAAGTGCAGTCGCAAAAACCATGAAGCGCTATGATGAAACTAGCTCTCATGAGGACCGCCACAGGAATGGAAGACCCAGAGTTACCTCTGCTGCAAAGGATAAGTTCATTAGAGTTACCAGCCTCAGAAATTGGAGCCCAAATAAATGCTTCACAGAGTCTAGCACATCTCAACATCAACTGTTCAGAGCAGACTGTGTGAATAAGGCCTTCATGGTCCAATTGCTGCAAAGAAACCACTACTAAAGGACACCAATAAGAATAATAGATTTTCTTGGGCCAAGAAACACGAGCAATGGACATTAGACCGGTGGACATTTGTCCTTTGGTCTGGGGTCCAAAATTGAGAATTTTGGTTCCAACCGACGTGTCTTCGTGAGATGCGGTGTGGGTGAACGGATGATATTCGCATGTGTATTCCCCACTGTGAAGCATGGAGGAGGAGGTGTGATGGTGTGGGGGTGCAATGCTGTTGACACTGTCTGTGATTTATTTAGAATTCAAGGCACACTTAACCAGCATGGCTACCACAGCATTCTGCAGTAATACGCCATCCCATCTGGTTTGCGCTTAGTAGGAATATCATTTGATTTTCAACAGGACAATGACCCAACACACCTCCATGCTGTGTAAGGGTTATTTGACCAAGAAGTAGAGTGATGGAGTGCTGCATCAGATGACCTGGCCTCCACAATCACCCAACCTCAACCCAATTGAGATGGTTTGGGATGACTTGGACCGCAGAGTGAAGGAAAAGCAGCCAACAAGTGCTCAGCATACTGTATGTGGGAACTCCTTCAAGACTGTGGGAAAAGCATTGTAGGTGAATCTGGTTGAGAGAATACCAAGAGCGTGCAAAGCTGTCATCAAGGCAAAGGGTGGCTACTTTAAAGAATCTCAAATATACATTACATTTACATTTAAGTCATTTAGCAGACGCTCTTATCCAGAGCGACTTACAAATTGGTGCATTCACCTTATGATATCCAGTGGAACAACCACTTTACAATAGTGCATCTAACTCTTTTAAGGGGGGGGGGGGTTAGAAGGATTACTTTATCCTATCCTAGGTATTCCTTAAAGAGGTGGGGTTTCAGGTGTCTCCGGAAGGTGGTGATTGACTCCGCTGACCTGGCGTCGTGAGGGAGTTTGTTCCACCATTGGGGTGCCAGAGCAGCGAACAGTTTTGACTGGGCTGAGCGGGAACTGTACTTCCTCAGAGGTAGGGAGGCGAGCAGGCCAGAGGTGGATGAACGCAGTGCCCTTGTTTGGGTGTAGGGCCTGATCAGAGCCTGAAGGTACGGAGGTGCCGTTCCCCTCACAGCTCCGTAGGCAAGCACCATGGTCTTGTAGCGGATGCGAGCTTCAACTGGAAGCCAGTGGAGAGAGCGGAGGAGCGGGGTGACGTGAGAGAACTTGGGAAAGTTGAACACCAGACGGGCTGCGGCGTTCTGGATGAGTTGTAGGGGTTTAATGGCACAGGCAGGGAGCCCAGCCAACAGCGAGTTGCAGTAATCCAGACGGGAGATGACAAGTGCCTGGATTAGGACCTGCGCCGCTTCCTGCGTGAGGCAGGGTCGTACTCTGCGAATGTTGTAGAGCATGAACCTACAGGAACGGGTCACCGCCTTGATGTTAGTTGAGAACGACAGTGTGTTGTCCAGGATCACGCCAAGGTTCTTAGCACTCTGGGAGGAGGACACAATGGAGTTGTCAACCGTGATGGCGAGATCATGGAACGGGCAGTCCTTCCCCGGGAGGAAGAGCAGCTCCGTCTTGCCGAGGTTCAGCTTGAGGTGGTGATCCGTCATCCACACTGATATGTCTGCCAGACATGCAGAGATGCGATTCACCACCTGGTTATCAGAGGGGGGAAAGGAGAAGATTAATTGTGTGTCGTCTGCATAGCAAATATATATATATATATATATTTTACACTTTTTTGGTTACTACATCATTCCATATGTGTAATTTCATATTTCTGACATCTTCACAATTATTCTACAATGTAGAAAATAGTAATAATAAAGAAAAACCCTTGAATGAGTAGATGTTCTAAAACTTTTGACCGGTACCATACTTTGTGACGTTCTGTTTGTTCAGATAGTCAGTTAGTACTATAGCGGTAGGCTGCTTTGCTGGTAAGGTGTGTGCACTTACCACACACCTTAGTTACATAAGGGTTCAATGAAAGGAACTTGCCTTTATCACGCAAGCAAGCACACACACACACACACACACGTACACATGCACATACACACACACGCACACACACACGTGCACACGCATGCACGCGCGCACACACACACACTCTCTCTAAACAGGTCAGACCTGGAGGGTCTTTGCTCATCAGACCTTGTGAACAGAAAAGGCCTATTTATGTGAGATGGAATTTGTGTCTTGTCTTTGAAGAAGAGAGACGACTGTAAACAAGTTCACAAATAACTTAACTACATCATCTGACTGTGACTGTACAGAGAATATCAGTTGAATTAAACCACATACTACTAATCGCTGAAAATGTTTTTAATTTACTACAGAGGTATAAGAGCAACTTAATAATGTAAATCGTCACCAAGAACCTCAATGAAGGGCAGCTTTAGGGTTTAGAATGGTTCCCCCTCCACATCACTTTGACATGCCTCTTGGTATCTAACGGTGGAATCTGTGGAATGGCGGAGGCAGCTTGTCAGATTTATACTCTCCAGATTGTCTTAGATCTTCCTGTAATCCAACAAAGATGTGTCCTATATCTCCGCTAATAAATGGAACAGCATTGTATTCTGCGTTAGTGCTGCGGTGAACATCAGTCATCAGAGATCATTGCTAAGTCAACATGACAACCAGCGTCTGCACAGACACAGAGCCAGGTCTCTCAGTCCAGGCTGAGGTAAGTCTAAATGCCTGTGTTATGTCCAACTTTAAAAGCCAAGTGCACAATGTCAATAAAGGGGGATTTACACACACACAAACATACACACACAATAAGCCTTTATGAAACCAGAGCCTTGTGTATTAACTAGCGGATTAAGGTTTCGCTGGGTTAAAGTATTGCTGGGTTAAGGTATCACTGGGTTATTGCTGGGTTAAGGTATTGCTGGGTTAAAGTATTGTTGGGTTAAGGTATCAATGGGTTAAGATATCGCTGGGTTAAGAACAATTTAGAATGTCACAAAGGGCTTGAGTCTGAGGTTGTAAGCCAAGGCAACAATTACCAGCTAGGTGAAGGAGGGTCATTAGTCTGAGACGTGCTGCCCACTGCCCATGTTCCAGACTCAGTCCCCCCACCCCCCACCCCCCGCCCCCTCCAGCCAGGCCAGCCAGATCTGTGTCTGCTGTCTTGAACAATTCCTATTTTCATTGTCACGCAAGACAGTTAAAACAGATTTGGGATCAGGCTATGTTCTCCCTGTTCCCTTGGCAAGCAATACGCTCCGGAGAGCAGCCATCCACAGGAAGTGGCCAGGGTGGGCCTTGCTAAGTTGGTGGCTTTAGACCTTTCAACCTCTGGGTGGCTGCTTGGCCTGGAGAGAGAGACAGCAGTTTCAGATCTGCCCTGGTGGATGTGGAGATTGTATCTAAAAGGGTTTGACGTCCTTCAGTCAGCTCTGCTCTCCAAGATGTTCTGCTTTTTACCAAAGGCATTTTCCTGTCAACCAACGGATCAGGTTCAATTGTGGTTTATAAGATGGAGTTACATTTTTTTTTAACCTGGGCTCGGTGTTCATATAAACAATGAACAGTATTTCAAATAACGGTTTACTATGAATGATATGGAATGTGATGATACCATTACCCCCACTAACCTGTGGCCCCGCACACTGGCTTGGTACCGGTACCCCCTGTATATAGCCTCGTTATTGTTAATTTATTGTGATACATTTTATTAGATTTTTTATTTTAATTTATTTAGTAAATATTTTCTTAACTCTATTTTCTTTAAACTGCTTTGTTGGGTAAGGGCTTGTAAGTAAGCATTTCACTGTAAGATCTACCTATTGTATTCGGCGCATGTGACAAATACAATTTGATTTGATAACTGTATGTCAATAATTCCTCGGTCTCCAAGGAAAGTTTGAGTCCTTCAAATTCCTCTGAAATGTATAGCCTGTCTGAAACATAGGCTAAATATACTGCCATCCTCCTCCTCTCTTCATTCCTGGATGGTGTGCCCACATTTAGTTTATCATAGATGTTAAGGGATAGGCTGTAAATTCCTTGGATTGGCATCTCCCTTCGGGAAAACTCCTGGTTCTAGAGGTGCAGCCTCTATACCCTCAGACATCTTCTAGAAGATCTGTAGCGTGGGAGGATCTTACAACACTGCTTTCAAACAACTCCAGTAAGTCTGGCTTAAATGTTAAGAATACTATTTTGTATCTGAAACTGATATATAGAGTTAAAAGATTAAGCAAGAAATGAACCCCCAAGTCAACTGAATTAATGCATTGTTTGTAGAGATTGTTGTGGTGATGAAATAAGGTATTCCCACTGAACTACTTACCACTCTCACAAATGGTATCGTTCAACATATTTACTTTGCTAGCTTTGCATGCTGTAATTACATACAATGATGAGTTGGCCATGGGTCATGAACAATTCATACCTTGAGATTTGTACAAATCTTGTTAGGGAATACCTGGCAACATCAGCCTCGTTCTAGGTTGACTTACTTTGGTTGACTCAGAGTTCTCCTCCTTCGATGGTAATCTAGAGCACGACAGTCCGAATTAGAGCATGAAATCTGTTAGGCTTGACCTCTGATCCTGACCAATCCTTGATGTACCCTTAAGCCCGGTCATTGACTTAGCTAGGGTTAAAGACCTGGGTCTTCATTAGGGCACACAACTGGAAGACGTTTGGAAACCTTTTACTACGGAAACCGAAAACGAGCGTTTCTTATTGGACAAGTCCAGGGAGTCCCTCCTTGTTTTGGTCAGTTTTCTTCAGTTTGGTGCCAAGCGAACAAGATCCGATGTCCGCTAGGTCAGGGGTATTTCAATGTACTTGTAAACAGGGACGAAGTGTTGATCACAGGGTGAAGCTTCTGTGGATAGTCAGATTTGGCACTGATTAGAGAAGGACAGGTTTGGTCAGTGTATTACATCTCAGTCACCAACCTCTGCTGTGTTTAAACCCTTAACAGAGCGGAGGTGAAGATATTCAAGTCAGAGAAACCTTATTGTTCCTAATTCTCTTTCATCAAATTGACTGGTTGGTCCTGTCTGGTCCCAGATCTGTTTGTGCTGTATAGCCAACTCATATGGTCGTTGTCATGCCAAACATGGAGAGATTTGGGATCAATTTGGGTTGGTTCAATGAGGTTTTATGCAAAGAGGAGTGGATCACATCTGGATTAACTTGATATTTTTTCAGTGATTTATCTATCAAACCCTGCTTAGGAGGATGCTTGTGTAGCATGATGTAATAGAGATTTAAATTGTTTGGGCCAGTGTCACACAGCCAGTGTAGTGGATCATCATCCAAGTGAAATACACTGAACTAAATGTACACAGTGTAGCTGTACTTGTCACGTTTTGATATACACTACCAATCAAAAGTTTGGACACACCTACTCATTCCAGGGTTTTTCTATTTTTTTTTTACTATTTTCTACAATTTAGAAAATAGTAAAAAATTAAGAAAATAGAAAATAGTAAAAATAAAGAAAAACCCTTGAATGAGTAGGTGTGTCCAAACTTTTGACTGGTACTGTAGATCCAATTTCATATCATATTAATAAATGTTTTGTCCAACATGACTCAGCCCCATCATTGTTTTCAAGACAATAAACACCCTCCACATAATCAACAACATAACATTCCCTCAGTCTTCACTCTGCGCAATACTCCACATAATTAGTCTCTACTTGCCATGCTTTTCATTCCGTCGGTTTTGTAATGACTACCTCCAGCCGCCCCATAAGTCCTCTTCAGAACTGTTACAGACATTTCTGCAACAACAGGATGCTTTTTAACTGTACTGTGCCTCAGTTCGGTACGCTCAAAGAAAATTCACAAAGCATGAAAGTGAAATGACTGAGGGACGGGAAATGTATAAAAAATACTCAGTTCTAATTTTGCCATTCACACTCTCTCCAAAAAGAGAGGGCTACTGAACAGATGATGACAGTTTTTTTAACAAAATAGAAGGTAAATAAAGAGAGTACTCAGTAACAGCTGGATCGTCCCGGTCCATAATACATTAGGAAATAGCTTGCAGGAGTTAGAAGTTGTCACACAGAAAAGGAAGATATTGGTGCAATATAGTACACACAGTCCCGTGCTGGGGATATCTAAAACTGATGAGTGACACATTGCATCTCTATAGAATAAAACACGGAGACGACGGACTAAATCAAATCTGCCAGGACAGTTGGGATATTAGCTCATAGTGAATCCAAGATAAGCTTGGAGATGATGATCGTCTCAAAGACCATCTCAGTGGAGGAAACATTGTTTTTGAAGCATCCAAGATGAATGGCCTGAAAACTAAAAAATATGAGTGGAGCGGAGCTGTAGCTGTAGCAAGCTGTAGCTAATTAAGCCTACCATTAATGGCATTTTCATACAGACACTGTGACATTTGAGTGAATTGTTCAAGCTAACCTGTGCTGCGGGTGGAGAATTGAAGTGACAGATTCATGAGGAAACAATGAGCAGGAGATAGGGAAGCCGGCTAGGAAGAGACAGAAACAGCTATCGAGTTATTAAAATCACCCGACAGCTAGGAGTGTCTGGAGACAGAGAATGCATGGAGTTTGTGGAGTTGTCAAACTATAGATCAACTAGATTCAGTGGATGGTAAGGGGGCCGGAACATAATTACAAATCATTTGTAGACTGCTGATTGACAGATATAATATTTTACTAAAATATAATAATTTCAAACCTTGCTTACATTTGTATACCTGTCACGTGAGTTTGGGTGGGCATTCTATGTTTTCGTTCTATGTTGTCTATTTCTATGTGTTTGGCCGGGTGTGGTTCTCAATCAGAGGCAGCTGTCTATTGTTGTCTCTGATTGAGAACCATACTTAG
This sequence comes from Salvelinus alpinus, assembly GCF_045679555.1. Lineage (NCBI taxonomy): Eukaryota > Metazoa > Chordata > Actinopteri > Salmoniformes > Salmonidae > Salvelinus > Salvelinus alpinus. The sequence continues at coordinate 11,859,185 of NC_092094.1, forward strand.
GTAGCCTTTTCCCACCTGTGTTTTGTGGGTAGTTGTTTTCTGTTTTGTGTCTACACCAGACAGGACTGTTTCGTTTGTTCCGTTTTGTTATTTTTTGTTCTAGTGTTTAGTGTTATTAAAAGACATGAACACGTACCACGCTGCACTTTGGTCCTCTCCTTCTTCCTCAGACGGACGTCGTTACAATACCATCACATACTGTATATCTCTCTATTATGCGTGGGAATACCTTGGAACACATTTCCCAAATTAAAATCATTTGGAGCTGATTTGCTGGTGTTTTTACAGTATTTTATGTCCCCTCAGAAAACGTAGGGGGCCCGCAAAAAATCACACGCGGGCCAAATTTGGCACGCTGGTCGCCAGTTAGGAAACCCTGCTATACGTCAATCCCACTTTGTCTGAAAGTGATCTCATAAACATGCATCCAAGGCCGCACACACACACACTTCCTCTTTCATTAGGTCTATGATGGTAAAAAACTATATTCTCATGAATTATCCATCACAATGCAATGCATTTGTAATAATGATAATGGACTGCAAAATCATTTCGAAGAGTAGGTCTGTCTGCCAATCACTCCATTCTCAGGCAGATAGTCAGGCCCCGTCAACAACAGCCCCAACAAGTCACTGCTCTGCACTGCATGACGGCCTGTTTGGGATGAATCTGCAATATTTTGCAATGGGTTTAGGAAATGTTTTCATAAACACAGCCTGCGGTGGGTGGATTTGCACACACAGGGAGTGTGTAAGGCCCTGGCTATCCCTGGATAACCCCTGACCTCTGATTTACCTGCCTGCCTCAAGCTGCTGAACTCAACTGTACAGGACAGAGGGCATCTGGGGTTGTGTGACTGTGTGTGTGTGTGTGTGTGTGTGTGTGTGTGTGTGTGTGTGTGTGTGTGTGTGTGTGTGTGTGTGTGTGTGTGTGTGTGTGTGTGTGTGTGTGTGTGTGTGTGTGTGTGTGTGTGTGTGTGTGTGTGCGTGCGTGCGTGCGTGCGTGCGTGCGTGCGTGCGTGCGTGCGTGCGTGCGTGCGTGCGTGCGTGTGTATGTGTGAAATGGGAAATGGCCTTATGTAACACATTGCTGACCTATATTCCATTATTATGGAGGACTAGAGGGATTTTCCCCTGAATTTATTCGATTTAGCTATAAATGGTCCTAGTGAAATCCATCGCATCACTTTGGATAGGGCCTACTCATGTTGAAAACTATAGTAACACAGAATAAACCACAGTGATTATCTGCACCAGCTGTGAATTCCAACTGAGGGATTTCACTCAATTTCATTGAGGATTTTTTTTTTATAGCTGCAGTTTTGATGCCATTCCATAAACATTGCCCTACAGTATAGAGATCGAGGCTAGAACTCTGCAGGACATTAAATCCAAGCAGGAGATTTTTTAATTGTCTACGGGTCTCTTTTTAACTTTCTCTTCCCCTTCTCTCTCTTTCTCTCTCGCTCTCTCTTTCTCTCTCTCTCAATCTATCTCTCTCTTTCTCTCTCTCTCAATCTATCTCTCTCTTTCTCTCTCTCTCAATCTATCTCTCTCATTCTCTCTCGCACTCTCTCTGACTCTCGCTCTCTCTCTCTTGCTCTCTCTCTCTCTCTCTCTATATATATATATATATATATCTCAGGAGTGCAGACAGAGTCAAAGTGCAGTAGCGTATCATTAGATCAGAGATGGTTCCAAGCCCTCTGCCCACATGGGCATGTTCAGGCTTCACCCACTGAGACCTCACTGTAGTGTGTGTGTGTGTGTGTTTGTTTTGTGTGTGTGTGACAGATACCTCACTCTAGTGTGTCTGTCCGCGTGTCCTCGCTCTAGGCTTATCCGAGACGACAGCACATTTCACACGAGGGAAGACAGAGATCCATTCGTCAGCTTTCTCAGTAGACTTGCTAATGTCGTCTATTATCTTCATGACCCGGCTTTTACAGTTTTTTTGGATTGCTTACACACTAAAATTAAAGGTAGTACACTATTAGCAAAACCTTACACTCAAGAAGCAAAACATCAGCCCATATTTGCACAACTATAAGCACATTGTCAACCTCACACTTGTTGCAAAACTCTACACACAGTGATTTGCAAAACACTAAACACACTTAACATACATTACACACAAAAATCTATCATGAAGTCACGTCCTTGCAATACCAAAGCACTGACTGTCAAATTACCACACCGTCCAACCAATTGGTTCAACACAGTCATCAGGTGTGCAAACACTCGTTTGCTTAATTGTAGACACACCAATCAGGTGTATAAGCACTATAAAAAGCAGCAGGTGAGTTCATCGGTCTTCAAGCACAATGGAAAGAGTCAGAGAAAGAGTAAGACGAGGAGGAGGAGGGGGACGAGGAGAACGAGGAGGACGAGGAGGACGAGGAGAACGAGGAGGACGAGGAGGAGGAGGAAGGGGAGGAAGAGGAAGACAAGAAGCTGCTCAAAGAGGACCGAATCTGACAAATGAGATCCGCGCAACACTGGTTGACCACGTTGTCAACCACGGCCTGCCGCTGAGGGAGGCTGGACTGCGAGTACAGCCAAATCTAAGCCGATATACAGTGGCAAGTGTGATGAGAACATTTCGACTGGAAAATAGGTATTGTAAAAATATCATCATATCAAAAACATCTGCACGGTTTCAGTAACTGCTTACAGTACTGTATTCTATGCACTATCAGCACTTCTGTTACCTTTTCCTGTGAAATTACTGTACTATTGTATACTGTTTTTTTTTTCTACATAGGATTGAGGGTCAGGGACGACAAGGGGGAAGGCCTCCTATGTTCACAGAACAGCAAGAGAGGGAGATAGTAAACATGGTTTTGGCCAACAATGCTATAACACTCAAGCAGCTCCAAGCTAACATTGTCAATAACCACGCCATTTTCAACGATATCCATCAGGTCTCAACATCAACACTGGCACGCATCCTAAAAAAAAAACATATTCAAATGAAGCAAAGTTATCGAGTGCCTTTCGAGCGCAATTCCGAAAGGGTGAAACGACTGCGGCATGATTATGCAGAGGTATGTATTCACTTTAGCAGTGTGATCTTGCATATTGTCTCATAATCTTTTACTGTACTGTAATATGTATACTAGATCTACACTGAACTACACAATTTTGCCTGACACTGTTTTTCAGAGAGTTTTACGAATGGATGGAGAGGAGATCCAGCATGAGTTCATTTACGTAGATGAGGCTGGGTTCAACCTGACGAGAACACGAAGGAGGGGAAGAAACATCATTGGCCACAGGGCTATAGTCAATGTCCCAGGGCAACGTGGGGGTAATATAACACTCTGTGCAGCCATTACACAGGATGGGGTCCTCCACCGCCATGCCCATATGGGCCCTTACAACACAGCACTCATACTTACATTCTTGGACCAATTGCACAACATAACAGCAGCAAATCAAATCGATCATATGCAATACATTGTTGTCTGGGACAATGTGTCTTTCCACTGCTCTGCTCTGGTTCAGGACTGGTTTCAGCAACATCCACATTTCACCGTCCTATATCTTCCACCATACTCTCCATTCCTCAACCCTATAGAAGTGTTTTTCTCGGCATGGCGGTGGAAGGTATATGATCTCCGTCTCCAGGCTGAAGTACCCCTCATCCAAGCCATGGAGGAGGCCTGTGACCAGATGGAGGTAGCAGCAATGCAAGGATGGATTCGTCATTCAAGACGTTTCTTTCCAAGGTGTCTTGCTAATGACAACATTGCCTGCGATGTTGATGAAATTCTCTGGCCAGATCCAGCTAGGCGAAGAGACAATGTCTAGTTATTTATTTTTTATCTTTTTTGAACTTACAATATGTAAAGTGACGTTTGGTTACAATATTATGAATCTCCATGTCAACATTTTGGGCGTATTGAGAAATAAATGAGTTTCTTCAGTCTGCAACATTGGTCTTGTGTAGTGTTTGGTGAATTGACATTATATTTGTACTTTGTTGATAGTAGCCTACTCTAATCATAGGGAAGTAGAAGTGCTCAAAGGGTTTTAGGTTTATCACAGCAGAGTGTAACTCGTGCAAACAGAGTATAGTAATGTGAAACGTGTGTGTTTCATATGTTAACAAAGTGTGGTTTTTAAAAAGAAGTGTATAGTTTTTACAAGAGTGTTTAATTTTGCAAAGGATCTGTAGTGTTTTGCTAATTGGGTGTGTGGTTGTGCTAATTGTGTGTAGTGTTTTGAAAACACGGTCCCTGTTTTGAAAATCGTGCTTAAGCAATCAAAAAAAACTGTAACAAGCCTACAGTCTTGTTACCTTGTTCACCACAACGTTCCTCCACCACCGGATGTTAATACTCTAACCATCTGTATGCCTGGATCTCTACCAGAGCTCTGTTCTGCTGGCCAGATATCTATGGGCTTCCATCATCGCTGATCTTCTGACACCTCTGCATCAGTCAGTGAAGACTAGTGTGTGTGTGTGTGTGTGTGTGTGCATTTCTGTGAAGACTTGCATGTCTCAGGAGTGTTTCACAAGATGGTTTGGCATTGAGTTGTTTTTCTCAAACAAAAGAACGGATACTTTAGTTCAGGTCCCATGCTCTCTATGGCAGAGGTCCCTGTTTCTTTTTACTGTAGGTTTCACTATCACTTCTTTTACACTAAAGGAAGGAGGACGTACAATGTGTTATCAGTGCATTTATGCAGAAGATTTAGTTAAAGCATTAAAGTCCAGGTAGCAGAAAAAGGACCCTAACATATATTTATGTGGTTAGTGCTCTTTAAGAAATTTACTGTACATTGGTTTTAACTGGATTTTTTTTTCTTAGTTTACAATTGAACAATTTATGCTCCCCGTGTATAAAAAACATGAAGACTGCTGGAAAGCCCCAAATGCAAGATGGTAATTTCTATGACTCACACGGCGGAGGAACATATTGTCTGTAGTCTACTGTACATGATGGAGGAACATATTGTCTGTAGTCTACTGTACATGATGGAGGAACATATTGTCTGTAGTCTACTGTACATGATGGAGGAACATATTGTCTGTAGTCTACTGTACATGGTGGAGGAACATATTGTTTGTAGTCTACTGTACATGATGGAGGAACATATTGTCTGTAGTCTACTGTACATGATGGAGGAACATATTGTCTGTAGTCTACTGTACATGATGGAGGAACATATTGTCTGTAGTCTACTGTACATGATGGAGGAACATATTGTCTGTAGTCTACTGTACATGATGGAGGAACATATTGTCTGTAGTCTACTGTACATGATGGAGGAACATATTGTTTGTAGTCTACTGTACATGATGGAGGAACATATTGTCTGTAGTCTACTGTACATGGTGGAGGAACATATTGTCTGTAGTCTACTGTACATGATGGAGGAACATATTGTCTGTAGTCTACTGTACATGATGGAGGAACATATTGTTTGTAGTCTACTGTACATGATGGAGGAACATATTGTCTGTAGTCTACTGTACATGATGGAGGAACATATTGTTTGTAGTCTACTGTACATGATGGAGGAACATATTGTCTGTAGTCTACTGTACATGATGGAGGAACATATTGTCTGTAGTCTACTGTACATGATGGAGGAACATATTGTTTGTAGTCTACTGTACATGATGGAGGAACATATTGTCTGTAGTCTACTGTACATGATGGAGGAACATATTGTTTGTAGTCTACTGTACATGATGGAGGAACATATTGTCTGTAGTCTACTGTACATGATGGAGGAACATATTGTTTGTAGTCTACTGTACATGATGGAGGAACATATTGTCTGTAGTCTACTGTACATGATGGAGGAACATATTGTCTGTAGTCTACTGTACATGGTGGAGGAACATATTGTCTGTAGTCTACTGTACATGATGGAGGAACATATTGTCTGTAGTCTACTGTACATGATGGAGGAACATATTGTCTGTAGTCTACTGTACATGATGGAGGAACATATTGGCTGTAGTCTACTGTACATGGTGGAGGAACATATTGTCTGTAGTCTACTGTACATGATGGAGGAACATATTGTCTGTAGTCTACTGTACATGATGGAGGAACATATTGTCTGTAGTCTACTGTACATGATGGAGGAACATATTGTCTGTAGTCTACTGTACATGGTGGAGGAACATATTGCCTGTAGTCTACTGTACATGGTGGAGGAACATATTGTCTGTAGTCTACTGTACATGGTGGAGGAACATATTGCCTGTAGTCTACTGTACATGATGGAGGAACATATTGTCTGTAGTCTACTGTACATGATGGAGGAACATATTGTCTGTAGTCTGCTGTACATGATGGAGGAACATATTGTCTGTAGTCTACTGTACATGATGGAGGAACATATTGTCTGTAGTCTACTGTACATGATGGAGGAACATATTGTCTGTAGTCTACTGTACATGATGGAGGAACATATTGTCTGTAGTCTACTGTACATGATGGAGGAACATATTGTCTGTAGTCTACTGTACATGGTGTTGATTGCCGTGGAAGTTCTCAGGGATGAAATGTGCCTCGCGGATTGACAAGTAGATGCCCAATTCTCCCGTCTCATTCTCACAGATATATTCCACTTTTTTACAAAGTTTGAATTCATTGTGTGACACTGACTGTGGGATCGAAGTTAGAGTTGATTTGGAGAAAACCTCAAACACAACTTTTAGAACAACGGATTTAAGAGTTTTACATTTGGGAAGGTTTTCTTGGGTTGTTCCAGGTTACTTTTATATATATATTATATACCTTTATTTAACTAGGCAAGACAGTTAAGAACACATTCTTACATACAATGACAGCAGGTTAATTGCCTTGTTCAGAATTACAGATTTTTACGTTGTCAGCTCGGGGATTCAATCTAGCTACCTTTCAATTACTAGCCCAATACTCTAACCACTAGGCTACCTGCCACCCCGGGAGTATATGTGTTTCTGGCCCTGAGAAACACTGTGATACACTCCCTTTAAGGAAAGGCTGATGTATCCAATTATAAGAGTTTCCCACTTCTTCCAAAGCAACGCATGACATCACTGCTTATTGTCGACTGTTTCTCTGCAAAATTGCTCCGTTTATTGCCTCATCTATGTCATGTGATCAGCAGCTTGCTTTGCATTTCATAACAGGCAATAGAAGCCTTGACTCAGCCGTTTGATGTCAGGAGGCTAAAGCACTGCTACACTTGTATGTACAAAGCATTGATGGGACAACTCCCTTTGTATCTCTGTTCCTTACTGACCAGATCAGTCACTCAATACAGTCTTCGTTCACAGTCGCTGCTGTCCTTGTCTGTTCCTAAGGCTAGAACTGAGATGGGGAAACAATATTTTTCCCATAATGCCCCTTCATCCTGGAACATGCTTCAAAAGATATTAACGTTAAGGGAGGTAGTGTCCTTGCCTGTTTTTTAAGACTCTGCAATACTGTTTGTCATAGCTGCAATTGTTTCTAATCTTCAATTGAATCTGTAACTTGTGACACTTTGTCTTTTGTGTTTATTTTGTATTTTTCTGTAATATTTTCTGTCCATGCTGCTATTTCCCTGTTTGGCCTTCTTGCCAGGTCACCCTCGCAAAATAGTTTTTTTATCCTCAATTGGTCTTACCTGGTTAAATAAAGGTTAAATACATTTTTTAAACATCTACAGAAATATAAGGATAGTGGCATGCATGTCCAGAGGAAAGAGTGTGATCCTCAACCACTCTACAGTCATGATACAGTATTTTACCCTTTTTTGACAGCTCTCACAGCTTCCAATTTCTGGGTTGCCCGGGCAACATCCATCTAGTGTCGTCGGATTAGTTTCCTTCTGTCACTTCAGCCCCTCTGATGTTTTAATGTTCTCTGATTGCTGAATGACGCCTTCTTGGAATTTGCAGCGGCTTAGCAGGATTTGCCTCAGTCAGTAGTCCGTAAAATGGAAATGGTTTGTTTATTTAGTCAAATGAAGATCTAGGCATTGTTCATTGTTTATGGCATTACATCTATTTAGCTCCCTTCCTCTTTGATTTGTAATATTTTAAGATCCTCTATCTCCCTCCCCTACTCACTTACAGAACCTGAGTGTCTGAAATATCATCCCAGACAACTGTACAATGATTAAGACTGTAAACACAGTGATTCTGTAAATACTCATGCATAGGATAATGCTTACGGGATCCCTTTGACAGGTTACAAAGTAAAGGTTGTGCCTATAGAATGTGAGTGTACCCAGACGTGCTTCAGAAAGGGAAAGGGTGCACAATTTAGTTTGTGCCTAACTGAATCCTTGGGTGGGTAGGCCTCTTCGATGCAGTGTCTGTGAGTTTGCACTGCAATGTAAGTGCCCAATATGAGCCACGTAGTGTTGAAAACGACTGTGTTTTGGGTGGAGTACATTAGACCCTTCTATGAGCTGCCGGGTGATATAAGTTGGAGGTTAACTGCTGGTAAGTGTCATCAGGCCCTCAATCAATCAATCAAATGTATTCATAAAGTCCTTTATACATCAGCACAAAGTGTTTTGACTGTACCCAGGCTTAGATCCTAAAGAGAAAGCAGAACCGGCTTAGACTGCCCTCTCCAAAAACTCCAGAGGCTGTGACTGAGACTGGTGACTGAGACTGGTGACTCCCCTCTCCACCTCTGGCGCTGAGAGCCGGTATGTCAGGAATGAAACAAGGTGGACGAAACCAAAGAGACCATTTAGATTTACAGCCCAGGAGCACCAGGGTTATCAGACCAACAGACCCAGAGAGCATGGCCTTCGGTCTGCATTAAGCCCCCAATGGCTGCCAAGGTGCAGGGTACGATATCCACAGGGCTGACACAGAGCTGAGCCACGACCAATGGCTGCCAAGGTGCAGGGTACGATATCCACAGGGCTGACACAGAGCTGAGCTACGACCAATGGCTGCCAAGGTGCAGGGTACGATATCCACAGGGCTGACACAGAGCTGAGCCACGACCAATGGCTGCCAAGGTGCAGGGTACGATATCCACAGGGCTGACACAGAGCTGAGCTACGACCAATGGCTGCCTAGGGGCAGGGCACAAACTCAACAGGGCAGGCTTAGCCACAGCTGCACCATAGGGCACCAAACACACTGTCTGAAAGCTGTTAAACTTCAGCTCAAAGTACACAGACAGAATGAGAGAGGATGAAAGGATGACCCTCTCCATGCTGGTCATCATGTTCCCCAGACCCTTTAGAAATAATTTGAAGCTTTGCGTCAATATTAGCTGAACCTCTGCGCAGAGAAGATAAGAGACCCTTCACAGGAAGTGTCCAGTGCCAATCTCCTTATGGGCATGATGATAAAGATTAAAGCAAGAAAATCTTTGAGGTGTTTATTTTATTTTATATTGTCTGGTCTTTATGTGGATACAGTTTCTTGGATCTGAATCTTGGCTCATTTTCTTGAACTTTCTGCCAGCACTATGTGGTAGAAGGCTTTTCTCTGGCGTTGAATGTTGAACGGAACGATATCCAGGGCTCCGGTAATCGGTCCACGGGCAGATTTGTTTCAGTCTGTTTCCAACCTTCATGCAGGCAGTCATGGAAGAAAAGTCAGTTTTAGGATTTACAATAATATTTACAGTCGATGCCAAATAGGCCAATAATGAGCATTCATCCACAATTTTCAGTTACAGAATATTATATACAGTGCATTCGGAAAGTATTCAGACCTCTTGACTTTTTCCACGTTTTGTTACGTTACAGCCTTATTCTAAAATGGATTACATTAAATGTGTTCCTCATCAATCTACACACAATACCTGATAATGAGAAAGTGAAAACAGGTTTTTAGAAGAAAAAAACAAACAGAAATACATTATTTACATAAGTATTCAGACCAATTGCTATGAGACTTGAGCTCAGGGGCATCCTGTTTCCATTGATCATCCATAAGATGTTTCTACAACTTGATTGGAGTCCACCTGTGGTAAATTCAATTGACTGGACATGATTTGGAAAGGCACACACCTGTCTATATAAGGTCCCACAGTCCCACATGCCTACTCCAGAGGAGATGGGAGAACCTTCCAGAAGGACAACCATCTCTGCAGCACTCCACCAGTCAGGCCTTTATGGTAGAGTGGCCAGATGGAAGCCACGCCTCAGTAAAAGGCACATGACAGCTCGCTTGGAGTTGCCAAAGGCACCTAACGGACTCTCAGACCATGAGAAACAACATTCTCTGGTCTGATGAAACCAAGATTGAACTCTTTGGCCTGAATGCCAAGCGTCACGTCTGGAGGAAACCTGGCACTACCCCTACGGTGAAGCATGGTGGTGGCAGCATCATGCTGTGGGGATGTTTTTCAGCAGCAGGGACTGGGAGACTAGTCAGGATCGAGGAAAAGATGAACGGAGCAAAGTACAGAGAGATCCTTGATGAAAACCTGCTCCAGAGCACCCAGGACCTCAGACTGGGGCGAAGGTTCACCTTCCAACAGGACAACGACCCTAAGCACACAGCCAAGACAACGCACGAGTGGCTTCGGGACAAGTCTCTGAATGTCCTTAAGTGGCCCAGCCAGAGCCCGGACTTGAACCCGATTGAACAACTCTGAAGAGAACTAAATATAGCTGTGCAGTGACGCTCCCCATCCAACCTGACAGAGCTTGAGAGGATCTGCAGAGAAGAATGGGAGAAACTCTCCAAATATAGGTGTGCCAAGCTTGTAGTGTCATACCCAATAAGAGTCGAGGCTGTAATCGCTGCCAAAGGTGCTTCAACATAGTACTGAGTGAAAGGTCTGAATACTTACATACATGTGATATTTAAGTTTTTTAACTTTTAATACATTTGCAAAAAATTATAAAAACCTGTTTTTGCCTTGTGTGGAGATTGATGAGGGGGAAAAAACAATTAAATCCATTTTAGAATAATGCTGTAACATAACAAAATGTGGAAAAAGTCAAGGCGTCTGAATACTTTCCGAATGCGCTCTAGGTATTTACAGAGCAGAGAAAATAATGCAAATTAGCTGAAATGACACAGTCGGGTTAAGCAAATCTTAGAAACAAAACAGAATAACTAACGTTTGATCTCTTAATCTTCTTTTCTTTTCAGATTTGAACGTACTTCAAAGACTTCGAGGTATTTGGAAATGGCAAGCAGACAACATGGCATCCTCTATTCCTGTGAGCTAATTCAACACAGGGAGAAGAAGAGAGATGGATGTGTTTCACGTGCAGATAGTCTAGCAGTGCCATCCTCTCCTCACCAACAGCCCACAGCTTACTAAACAGCTGCACCCACAAGAATACCTGGCTACAGGACAAGTAGTAAACGTTTGGCAAGGTGCTCCAAACCAATGCAATGGTTTCCTTGGATACTGAAACAATGCCTTAACACAAAATCATCAACCGTAGTTTTAAGTACACTGTAAAACATATCTGATAAAGGTGTCTCCTACGGATTTGATGACGGGAAAGTTAGAAGGGTTTTACACCCCTGAGGGTATGAGGATAGGGGATATTTATGTCAGTGATGACAGTTGTAATGAAGGAATAGGTTTTAGCTTGCTAGAATGTTATACACTTTTGTAATCTTTACTTCTGGCTAAATCACTTAGACTTTTAATTACATTTTTGTTTGCAAGACTATGCCGTATCGTATAAACAACAGCCGCTAAACATCATATACGAACTGTGTTTCACGTTATGCCTTAGTCCCAAATTGTAAACTATTCATAGTTCCAAATAAAAATATTGTCATTTAGAGCATTTATTTGCAGAAAATGTCAACTCGTCAAAATAACAAAAAATATGCAGTGTTGTCAGACCTTGAATAATGCAAAGAAAATAAGTTCATATTCATTTTTAAACAACACAATACTAATGTTTTAACTTGGGAAGTGTTCAGAAAACCGTATTTGGTGGAATAACCGTGATTTTCAATCACAGCTTTCATGCGTCTTGGCATGCTCTCCACCAGTCTTTCACATTGATTTTGGGTGACTTTATGCCACTCCTGGTGCAAAAATTCAAGGAAATTCACCTGCACCTCAGTGCTAGAGGTGTCTCTTAAGACCACTTAAGACCCTGGGGTAGGCCATCATTCTAAATAAGAATTTGTTCTTAACTGACTTGCCTAGTTAAATAAAAACAAAAAAAGTGTTGATGTCACTTGTTAAATCCACTTTAATCAATGTAGATGAAGGGGAGGAGACAGGTTAAAGAATGATTTTTGAGGCTTGAGACAATTGAGGCATGGTTTGTGTATGTGTGCCATTCAAAGGGTGAATGGGCAAGACAAAATATTTAAGTGCCTTTGAACAGGGTATCAGGGTAGTAGGTGCCAGGTGCACCGGTTTGAGTGTGTCAAGAACTGCAATGCTGCTGGGTTTTTCACGCTCAACAGTTTCCATTGTATATCAAGAATAGTCCACCACCCAAAGGACCTCCAGCAAACTTGACACATCTGTGGGAAGCATTGGAGTCAACATGGGCCAGCATCCCTGTGGAACGCTTTCGACACCTTGTAGAGTCCATGTCCGGAGGAATTGAGGCAAAAGTGGAGTGCAAGTCAATATTAGGAAGGTGTTCCTAATGTTTTATACACTCAGTGTAGACTGTGTGTAGTCTGTCTGTTTTGACCCAATGTAAGTCAGTTTAACCAGTCTGTCACAGATTGTGTGTATTGACCCACTTCACTGAACGCACAAGTGCTGAATCTCAGACTTGCAGCATTACCTCCCAGCTCTCCATCCCTACCTCCCCAGAACCACATCTTCCACCCTCCATCCCACTGCCGTCCCTATTTTCCTGCTTCCTTCCATCCAGCGCCTTTTCTCTTCATCCATGGTGCAATGCCTCTAGACCAGGGAGAAACTCCCTCTCAACCCTGTTCCAGATAATAAAATCACATAATGAAGAAAATCATCTGGGATGGATAAAAAGTTATGAGTTCATGATGATCCCTGCTCACAAATCGTCACGAACACCAGAGAAGACAAATGAAGTGAACCGATGAGAATTGAAACTTATGGTGTTTGTTGTTTTATGAAAATTTGGCAGCATTGTTAGCGCAAGAGAAAATAAGGGGAAAGTCCTGGATGGAGTGTAGCGGTTCATCTGTGGAAGATTAAGGGTGCGTTAGTAAATTTACTCTGGCTATCTAGTCCAATTTCAGAGCGCTCTCGTCTGAGTGTGCCACAGCGCAGAATAACTGACGAATTTATGAACGCTCAACACGCGTGGAATAGTGAGGCGTTCTCTCATTTGTGTCTGGAAGTAGCTAGCAAGCTTGCCAACGTTAGCCAGTTAGCTTGGGTGCTTGACTGCCGTTGTGAGGTCAGAACGCTCGGATCAACCCTACCCCTCGGCCAGAGCACTCTGAACGCTCCGAGAGCGAAACGCTCTGAATATAGGAACAAACAATCTGACAACGCTCTGAATTTACTAACGGACAATCTGACAACGCTCTGAATTTACAAACGCCCAGAGCACACTCTGAGCGCTCTCTGGCACTCCAGATTGAATTTACGAACACACCCTAAGTGTACATCAGTCATAAAATGCAGAGCGGAGAGAGACAACGGGATAACCTTCAGGCAGGGAACAATGACATAATATTTTGTGAAGCTTCTGGAACAAGTGTTAGTTCATGCTCTCCAAACCTTCGCCAAGACAGACCACGCTAACTTAGTTTCACTATTGATAGTTGATGGATCTCGAGCTCTTGTTTTGATAGATGTGTTGGAAATACTCGTTATGGGGATTCTTTGGTGTTTAACCTTTCTTGTAACAGGGATACTCAGATCCAATCGGTCACAATAGGCAGTAACTCACTCGAGAGCCATCGTCTGATTACTAGGAAGAAAGGAATACATCTTCTTTAGCTTGGGAGAGAAAACATCTTCCTTGGCTTTCATTAGTCACAACTGAGGCAAGGGGAAACAGGACAGATGGTCTGCTATGCTGGAGTCCGAAGAAAAAGCCCAATCCTTCCCATTTGTTTAAACTTGAACTCAAACAGTCTGATTGGAGATAGCGTTTGAGGAAGTTTGGGGTCACCGGTGCCAGAGTGATCCCCCTTGACGCTGCGCCTCTTTGCAGCCTCTCTGCGCTCTTTAATCAAAGATGTTCAGCATCAGCAGATACCTGGATAACCCAGAGAGCAAAACAGCTCCACCAGAGCAGAACAGATAGTATTTGATTTATTTCAAATACTCTGCGCTTAATTGAGATTGCCTGGTGCAATGGAACCAATGGAGTAGTCTGAAAAGTTCAAAGCCAGCCCATCTGGTATACTCCAAACAGGCTCAATCAAATGCGCAAAGTATTTAAAAGAAAATACATTTTATTTGAACCCAGGTATGTTCCTCAGCGGTGGCGGAACCAGAGCATCAGTCTAGTGGTAAGGCCTGGCCCCAAACTACAGCTCCTCCAAACGTTGACTATCGAAGAAACATGAACCGTGACCTCTCAACCTGAAACTGGAAAGTGACATTGGCTGAGTCTCAAATAGCACCCTATTCCCAATATAGTGTTATACTTGTGACCAGAGCCCTGTGGTCCCTGGTCAAAAGAAGTGCACTATGTAAGGAAAACGGTGCCATCCCTCTAAGCTTCGCTGGGGACTGCCATGCCTAAGAAATATCAGCCCGGGCAGCAAAGAACGAGATTGAACTTCACTCAACTTTCTAAAGTTTTCCCCTTTAGTTAACACCTTCAGCGTTTCCCTTCACTGTGGGAATTTACAATATTAGCCACTTTCAATGCAACGTACCGAAACAAAACAAACTATCAAATTAAATGAAATGTTTTTGGTCACATACGCATGGTTAGCAGATGTTAATGCGAGTGTAGTGAAATGCTTGTGTTTCTAGTTTCGACAGTGCAGTAATATCTAACAAGTAATCTAACAATTCCCCAACAACTACCTAATACACACAAATCTAAAGGGATGGAATAAAATATATGGATGAGCGTTGGCCGAGCGACATATGCAAGATGCAATAGATGGTATAAGATACAGTATGTACATACGAGATGAGTAATGTAAGATATGTAAACATTATTAAAGTGGCATTATTTAAAGTGACTAGTGAGTCTCTATGTGGGCAGCAGCCTCTCTGAGTTAGTGATTGCTGTTTAGCTATATGATGGCCTTGAGATAGAAGCTGTTTTTCAGTCTCTCGGTCCCAGCTTTGATGCACCTGTACTGACCTCGCCTTCTGGATGGTAGCGGGGTGAACAGGCAGTGGCTCGGGTGGTTGTTGTCCTTGATGATCTTTTTGGCCTTCCTGTGACATCGGGTTGTATAGGTATCCTGGAGGGCAGGTAGTTTGCCCCCGGTGATATGTTGTGCAGACCACACCAACCTCTGGAGAGCCTTGCGGTTGAGGGCTGTGCTGTTGCTGTACCAGGCTGTGATACAGCCAGACAGGATGCTCTCAAAACTAACTATGCAAGAGATTTTCTTGTAGGCAGAATGCACCGGAGTAGGATTCTATTGCGTTGACAGGCACAACTCAGCAGGAACTCTACAGACTGTGTGGCATAACAAATCAGAGCTGCAGTATCCCTATGTGCAAATGGACCATTGCCATAAATGGATCTGTGCCATTCACTTAAAACTGGACTGTGAACTTCAAAATCAAATCTAAGTTTATTTATCACGTGCGCCGAATACAACATGTGTAGACCTTACAGTGAAATGCTTACTTACAGGCTCTAAGAAATAGTGCGAAAAAAAGGTATGTGTGTGTGTGTGTAAGGTATGTGTGTGTGTGTAGGTAAGTAAAGAAATAAAACAACAGTAAAAAGACATTTGAAAATAACAGTAGCTAGGCTATATACAGACACCGGTTAGTCAGGCTTATTGAGATAGTATGTACATGTAGGTATGGTTAAAGTGACTATGCATTTATGATGAACAGAGAGTAGCAGTAGCGTAAAAAGAGGGGTTGGCGGGTGGTGGGACACAATGCAGATAGCCTGGTTAGCCAATGTGTGTGAGCACTGGTTGGTCGGGCCAATTGAGGTAGTATGTACATGAATGTATAGTTAAAGTGACTATGCATATATGATAAACAGAGAGTAGCAGCAGCGTAAAAGAGGGGATGGGGGGGGGGCACACAATGCAAATAGTCCGGGTAACCATGTGGTTACCTGTTCAGGAGTCTTATGGCTTTTTGTCCTAGACTTGGCACTCCGGTACCGCTTGCCATGCGGTAGTAGAGAGATCAGTCTATGACTGGGGTGGCTGGGGTCTTTGACAAATTTTAGGGCCTTCCTCTGACACTGCCTTGTGTAGAGGTCCTGGATGGCAGGCAGCTTTGCCCCAGTGATGTACTGGGCCGTACGCACTACCCTCTGTAGTGCCTTGCGGTCGGAGGCCGAGCAATTGCAGTAGCAGGCAGTGATGCAACCAGTCAGGATGCTCTCGATGTTGCAGCTGTAGAACCTTTGGAGATCTCAGGACCCATGCCAAATCTTTTTAGTTTCCTGAGGCTTGGTCGTGCCCTCTTCACGACTGTCTTGGTGTGTTTGAACCATTCTAGTTTGTTGTTGTGGACACCAATGAACTTGAAGCTCTCAACCTGCTCCACAACAGGGGCGTGCTCGGTGCTCCTTTTCCTGTAGTCCACAATCATCTCCTTAGTCTTGGTTACGTTGAGGGATAGGTTGTTATTCTGGCACCACCCGGGCCAGGCCTCTGACCTCCCTATAGGCTGTCTCGTCGTTGTCGGTGATCATGCCTACCACTGTTGTGTCGTCTGCAAACTGAATGATGGTGTTGGAGTTGTGCCTGGCCATGCAGTCATGGGTGAACAGGGAGTACAGGAGGGGACTGAGCACGCACCCTTGGGGAGCTCCAGTGTTGAGGATCAGCGTGGCAGATGTGTTGCTACCTACCCTCACCACCTGGGGGCGGCCCGTCAGGAAGTCCAGGATCCATTTGCAGAGGGAGGTGTTCAGTCCCAGGTTCCTTAGCTTAGTGATGAGCTTTGAGGGCACTATGGTGTTGAACGCTGAGCTGTAGTCAATGAATAGGATTCTCACATAGGTGTTCCTTTTGTCCAGGTGGGAAAGGGCAGTGTGGAGTGCAATAGAGATTGCATCATCTGTCGATCTGTTTGGGGGGTATGCAAATTGGAGTGTGTCTAGGGTTTCTGGGATAATGGTGTTGATGTGAGCCATTACCAGCCTTTCAAAGCACTTCATGGCTACGGATGTGAGTGCTACGGGTCTGTAGTCATTTAGGCAGGTTGCCTTTGTGTTCTTGGGCACAGGGACTATGGTGGTCTGCTTGAAACATGTTGGTATTACAGACTCAATCAGGGACATGTTGAAAATGTCAGTGAAGACACCTGCCAGTTGGTCAGCACATGCCCGGAGCACACGTCCTGGTAATCCGTCTGGCCCCGCAGCCTTGTGAATATTGACCTGTTTAGAGGTCTTTCTCACGTCGGCTACGGAGAGCGTGATCACACAGTCGTCTGGAACAGCTGATGCTCTCATGCATGCCTCAGTGTTGCTTGCCTCGAAGCGAGCATAGAAGTGATTTAGCTCGTCTGGTAGGCTCGTGTCACTGGGCAGCTCGCGGCTCGACTGTGTGTACAGCATGAGTGTTACCATCCAGGAGGCGAGGTCAATACAGGTGCGTCAAGGCTGGGACAGAGAGACTGAAAAATTGCTTCTATCTCAAGGCCATAAGATTGTTAAACAGCCATCACTAACACAGTGAGGCTGCTGCCACATACAGACTTAAAGGCATTGGCCACTTAAATTTTTTTTTCACTAGTTACTTTAATAATGCCACTTTAATAATGTTTACATATCTTGCATTACTCATCTGTATATGTATATACTGTATTTTATACCATCTATTGCATCTTGCATATTCTTATTCCACCCCTTTACTTAGATTTGTGTGTATTAGGTAGTTGTTGTGGAATTGTTAGATTACTTTTTAGATATTGCTGCACTGTCGGAACTAGAAGCACAAGCATTGTGCTACACTCGCAATAACATCTGCTAACCATGTGTATGTGACCAATAACATTTGATTTGATTTGATATATGCGCTTGTTTTGAGATCAAAGCGAGAGCTGCATGTAGCCACGTGTGCTAATTAGTGAGTTATTAGCCCAGTTATAGCTAATTTCTAGTCAGCAATGGGGGGGTGGTGGCTTCCACAAGAGCACAAGACGTGTGCATTTCTAGACATCTTTGAAAAGCAAGTCAGGTAAAGAGTTTTTTTTCTGTCTTAAAGGGGAAGTGTTGTATTTTGAGACTGGCTTGAATAAGCTAAGTAGCCAATAGGCAGAGGGTATCATCATTTGTCTTATTCTCTGTAATAATGGTATGGGAATAATAATTAAGTTCCATTTTATAAAATGGTTTCTTGCATCAAACCACACATTTTCAGTCACCTCCTTGTCTGAAGAACAAGCGGATTAACAGGTTAATGTCAAGCCCTGCATATTTTTTCCAAAAGTCTCACAGAATGTAGGCCTAGATTGAAAACCACACATTGGCTACTACTCTAGGCTGAATGATAGAACAGCTATTTCCATGTTAAAATGTTATGGAATGCATTTTCTCCATTGTTTTTGATGGTAGGCCACTGAAAGGTCTACATTATGGTCAAATAACCACAGTAGCCTCACTTAAAGCAGGTACTGCCTCAGTGTTCGTAGAAGTTGCACAGAATTTTCAGCTCAGCAGACCTGAAATTTGCTTAGTGCTGAAAAAAACTTTCAGGGAACATTGTCCATGACTAGTATGGACTCACTGAAAAGCGTTTGTCAACATCAAACATGCTTGTTTTGCCAGTGAAGAAAAATGGAGGAAGTACAATGGAAGTGAAGGGGATAAAAAAGTATATTCAGAGAGCTGGAAGTGTAAAATACTACGTCCTCCATCTTGCCTTGGGGAAGTGTTGTAGGAGGTCCACTGAGGGATGAAGTGTAAACAGTCATAACGAGTCGATAGCCCCCCACAGTGTCTTAAGGGCTCTACACAGTCTATGCAAGAGGAGCCGACAAAGGTTACACACTTCCTCCTCTTATTGTGACAACAATGTGGAGAGACATACAAGCACGCACACACACACACTGTAGTGGTCCATCCCACGTATCCTCATATAACCCTGTCCTTATACACACACGGGAACGCACATGCGCACACACACACACACACACAAACACACACACACTCGCTCTGTCACATAACCCACATCCCACTCAGACACTAGATTATGTCAATCTTTCCTACACTCCTTGGTATATTTCAATATGGGACAAGCTGACGCTGAATGCACTGTTATGTTATGACAGTAATGAATATCAACCACTGAGCTGAATGTCTTCTCAGACACAAAATAAAATGAAGCTGTGTGATGATGACTCACTCTGAAGTAGGCCAGACGCCATCATATACTGCTGTTTCCCTCAAACTAAAGCCTTCAAAAGAGGTGACAGGAGGACAGCAACAATTTAAGATGGACGGCAATAACCATAGCTTGTATTTAACCAGGGTCATCGAGAACACATTCTATTTTACACTAACAGCCTGACCAAGAGGGATCTTCAGAACCATAAAACATGGGGCTCTTTTATTCATAAAGCTCACAAAGAATAGACCTGCTGTATTTGAACCTTTTGTCTTTGTCAAAGCTTTTCCCATAGTTTTATAAATGACCTGCTGTATGGGTACAAAATGCAGACACACAAATGTTTCCTGTCCTGACTGTATTTTCCTGGATGTTACCCAAGGTGGAGCTAGACATTTAGGTGGATTGGGGATGGATGCACAATTCCCCCTCGAATTTAGCTGACAGTGGTCACAGCCTGAATGTTACTGTAAACCAGGTTGTAGCCTGACTATTCTCTCTCCACCTCACTTTTCTTCACATCCTAATTCTGCTAATTCCCCTAATTTTCAGACAGGACTTTTCAGAGAGGACCTTTCAGACAGGACTTTTCAGACAGGACTTTTCAGACAGGTATTTTCAGACAGGACTTTTCAGAGAGGACCTTTCAGACAGGACTTTTCAGACAGGTATTTTTAGACAGGACTTTTCAGACAGTACTTTTCAGACAGGATCTTTCAGACAGGACTTTTCAGACAGGATCTTTCAGACAGGACTTTTCTAGCAGAACGACATAATACAGAACGATGGCAGTAAAGCGTAAGAGGATTTCTGAGGAAAACCTTTGCGAAAGGCCAAGAATACTAAAGTTAGCTAAATATAAAGTAGTTACTTAGTTCTCGATAGCAACGTGTTATGAGGTTATCAAGACAGTGTGAGGGACTACGGAGTATTATGTAAATTAATGGGCTAATGTGATTATAGTAGGGTATGTGTGTTTTTACCGTAGGCTGATGGATTACTACTGTGTGTATATATGAATGGTAGAAATATTTACATAATAGTCCAATAGGTTTTGTATTAGAACACTTCTTGTTTTTACATCTATAATTGACTTTGACCTGTCTGTGAACCTTTAGCCTTGTATCAAAAGAGTGAACCCGTTTTCTCTCCCACTAGCCATGCTGTCTCTGGAGACTCGCACCCTGTAACCTATTAAATACACTCAACCTGGTCAAATTACCAATTTGGTAGTCAGTTATTAAAATAACAATGTTGAGAATTCCTTTTTTTTTTTTTTTTACATCCTACCACACACACACGCACACACACGCACATACACGCATGCACGCACGCATGCGCACATGCGCACACGCACACACACACTCACACACTTTCAGAGATCAACAATTTCCCAGCTTGGCCCCAGACACAGTGATGTCAGGAGGCAGCAGCCGGTTGGCCGGTTCAGCCGTCCAGAGTGGAGGGCCAGGACCAGAAGCAGACAGTAGAGGTCCACGGGGAGGTGTTGACTCTGCTGCTGGGCCACTGGGACTGAGGCTTAACCGGGCTTCCGTCCCCCAGCCATTCAGCCTCGGCCTGGCTAGGGTGGGTGACATCATCACTGCCCCCAACGCAAAGCACACGGGGCTAGGCGAATTGGGTGGGGGTTATGGTTGGGAAGTGTACGTTTGTGTATATGTGTGGGTGTGCGTGTGAGGTCTGTGTCGGCCAGGTCTGGTCTGGTGGCAGTGTGTGTGTACGTCAGGGATTACCTCCTTCCCCCCTCTGTGTGTGTGTGTGTGTGTGTGTGTGTGTGTGTGTGTGTGTGTGTGTGTGTGTGTGTGTGTGTGTGTGTGTGTGTGTGTGTGTGTGTGTGTGTGTGTGTGTGTGTGTGTGTGTGTGTGTGTGTGTGTGTGTGTGTGTGTGTGTGTACGTGTGTGTGTGTGTGTGTGTACATGCCTGTATGTGTGTGTGTGTGTGTGTCTCAGTCCCCAGGCCCTAGGGCTTGTAGACTCCTACACACAGGCCTGGTCTGGTGGCTGGTGGCAGTGTGTGTGTGTGTGTGCGTCAGGGATTATGTCCTCTCCCAGCAAGTCTGAAATGCCTTCCGTCTGGGGTCCTGAATAAATAAATAAGTAAACATCAGGAACCTTGCCAAGACCTTTAGGCTACCAGGGATTGTAGGAAATTAACCCTGTTTCAGTTAGACCTTGCTTTGTGTCCAATTAACCCTGTTTCAGTCAGACCTTGCCTTGGGTCCAATTAACCCTGTTTCAGTTAGACCTTGCCTTGTGTCCAATTAACCCTGTTTCAGTCAGACCTTGCCTTGTGTCCAATTAGCCCTGTTTCAGTCAGACCTTGCCTTGGATCCAATTAACCCTGCTTCAGTTAGACCTTGCCTTGGGTCCAATTAACCCTGTTTCAGTCAGACCTTGCCTTGTGTCCAATTAACCCTGTTTCCATCAGACCTTGCCTTGGGTCCAATTAACCCTGTTTCAGTCAGACCTTGCCTTGGGTCCAATTAACCCTGTTTCAGTCAGACCTTGCCTTGGGTCCAATTAAACCCTGTTTCAGTCAGACCTTGCCTTGTGTCCAATTAACCCTGTTTCAGTCAGATCTTGCCTTGGGTCCAATTAACCCTGTTTCAGTTAGACCTTGCCTTGGGTTCAATTAACCCTGTTTCAGTCATACCTTGCCTTGTGTCCAATTAACCCTGCTTCAGTTAGACCTTGCCTTGTGTCCAATTAACCTTGTTTCAGTTAGACCTTGCCTTGTGTCCAATTAACCCTGTTTCAGTCAGACCTTGCCTTGGGTCCAATTAACCCTGTTTCAGTCAGACCTTGCCTTGGGTTCAATTAACCCTGTTTCCGTCAGACCTTGCCTTGGGTCCAATTAACCCTGTTTCAATTAGACCTTGACTTGTGTCCAATTAGGAGACGGTATTAGAAAAGGGGATCAAAGGGTCCGATGGATCAATGAAATTGGGATTGAATCATACTATAGCCTCGGGACTGGACTGGAGTGGGAAAATATTTCAGTCATGTACCTTCATACATTCAGTCCTTGCCGTATGTCCAATTAAGAGACTGAAATTGGACAAATGATTAAATACAGATAATAAGGGGGTGAGGTCTAATGTGGGGACATTTTGTTTTTAACCAGGATAGTCCACATCCATTGCCACTGCTTTCCAGGGAGTCCTACAGGACAGAGAGGCTGGATGAGGGTTTGGATTGAATCATTCTGTAGCCTTGAGACCGGAATGGAAAAAGATTGTAGTCATTATCAAGGGAATTCAAGGTAAACCCCTCACTCTGCATAACTACAGCATAGAAATTACAATTGATTCGTTCTCCTTGAACTTTTTATTTTCTATAGAGCTTACAAGAATGAATGCCGCAAAAAAAGGCTAGCAGAAATGTTAGCTTCCAGGATTGTGAGTAACAAAAGGTGTGCTTTATGTGGTCTTTTCTGTTCAACAGTTGAAAAAGCCATGGAACTGGGAATAATTGGAAATATTCTCAGGGCAGGCCAGACATTTGTGGCAGTGACCCTGAGAGACACAATATTAAACTCCTCCACTGCCTGAGCTACTTTTAATGACCATACTTGTTCAGTTGTGTATTGAGGTATTGCATCAAGAAAACCTTCACTCGTAAATCGATTGGGGAGTAACATAAAGTGTGAAGCCTTTATTTGTCATAGTCTATTTTCCATTAGAAACTGGGTGGTTCGAGCCCTGAATGCTGATGACAGTCGTGGTATATCAAACAGTATACCACGGGTATGACAAAACATTTATTTTTACTGCTCTAATTACATTGGTAACCAGTTTATAATTGCAATAAGTCATCTCTGGTGGTTGTGATATATGGCCAATATACCACGGCTAAAGGCTGTATCCAGGCACTCTTCGTTACGTCGTTGCGTCGTGCATAAGAACAGCCGAGGTATATTGGCCATATACCACACTTCCCTTATTGCTTAATTGAACTGCACCACAACAACGTCTTTCTTTGTGTCTATCCTACCAGCTACTATTTAAATATTGTACTACAATTCATTTCAACACACATGGACCAATTCTGCTGAGAAACCACATTTTGTGACACCAATGTCATCCTCTGGTCTGGGTCACCCTAGCCCCGTTTATACCTGGTGCTGACATGTACCCTTTGTCCTCCTTCTGTCCACACTCTGATTGTGTTCATATTTTTAGACAGGTTTCAAGTTTTAATGTCTCATGCACAAGTACAATGAAATGCCTTTCTTGCAAACTCAAAACCTCCAAAATGCAATAATCAATAAAAATGTATCACTAGAAAAAAACTAATGAGAGATAAGAATAGGAAATATGAAAGACACAATAAAGTAAGTAAGTATGTAAGGTGTAGACGATTAAAGGATGGATTGTGATCTGATTGTGATCAGATCTCCCTGCACCTCTGGAGGTAGTCAGGCACGAATCATCGGTATATCTTACACGTGTTGACAGATCTGGACAGGGAAACCATTTAAATCAGAGTTATTCTGCCCTCTAAAATCATCGGTATATCTTACACGTGTTGACAGATCTGGACAGGGAAACCATTTAAATCAGAGTTATTCTGCCCTCTAAAATCATCGGTATATCTTACACGTGTTGACAGATCTGGACAGGGAAACCATTTAAATCAGAGTTATTCTGCCCTCTAAAATCATCGGTATATCTTACACGTGTTGACAGATCTGGACAGGGAAACCATTTAAATCAGAGTTATTCTGCCCTCTAAAATCATTGGTATATCTTACACGTGTTGACAGATCTGGACAGGGAAACCATTTAAATCAGAGTTATTCTGCCCTCTAAAATCATCGGTATATCTTACACGTGTTGACAGATCTGGATAGGGAAACCATTTAAATCAGAATTATTCTGCCCTTTAAAATCATTGGTACCCCTGATAGTAAGAAGTGATGGTGGGGCTGAGACTGGCACAGGTACTGGCAAAGGGACTGGCACAGGGACTGGCACAGGGACTGGCAAAGGGACTGGCACAGGGACTGGCACAGGGACTGGCAAAGGGACTGGCACAGGGACTGGCAGAGGGACTGGTAAAGGGACTGGCAAAGGGACTGGCAAAGGGACTTGCAATGGAACTGGCACAGGGACTGGCAAAGGGACTGGCAAAGGGGCTGGCAAAGGGACTAGCACAGGGACTGGCACAGGGACTGGCAAAGGGACTGGCAAAGGGACTGGCAAAGGGACTGGCACAGGGACTGGCAAAGGGACTGGCAAAGGGACTGGCAAAGGGGCTGGCAAAGGGACTGGCACAGGGACTGGCACAGGGACTGGCAAAGGGACTGGCACAGGGACTGGCACAGGGACTGGCAAAGGGACTGGCACAGGGACTGGCACAGGGACTGGCAAAGGGACTGGCACAGGGACTGGCAAAGGGACTGGCACAGGGACTGGCAAAGGGACTGGCAAAGGGACTGGCACAGGGACTGGCCAAAGCTCTGGGCCTATTGATCTCACACAATCACACACGAGACCAAATAATACCCAAAAGTGTGTACACATTAACTTTTTTGTCTCTCATTCAACGCGTTTCCCCTAATGGGCAGTAACTCATCAGCACAACTTTTGTTCATGGGAAGCAGGCTAGTCTAGGGTGATCCATCCACAAAGGCATGAATTGATTGCACCCAGATGGACCACTATTTCATTATATAATGGCATTAAATGAAATGAAAGCATTGAACCGTGACCATGTTGGGGTTGTTGAAAGGTTTCTGTAGCCGGTGGGAGTTGCTGACTGGACTGTGGTGGGTATTGAGTGCTATAACAGTGAATGTAAAATGCTTGGTCATGAAACTCAGCTTTCCATTGGGTTGTCCCTTACGAAGTACATTTTTGGACATATTTAATACTCCCTTTAGGGATGTCCTAAAATGGACACCGGAGAGGGAGCAATAAACTCCATAGAATCCTCAGGTCCAGTCCATATGTCCCCAATGAGCACGACACTCCCTGTTTGGCTCTGAAACTCCCTAAAATAAAAACACTCACACAATCATGTTTTTAATGCTAGCAGTGCGAATTCCTACAGATATAATCTTTAACAACATTTTGTAACTAGGAATTCATTGCATACAGCTGTCAGAAACGCCCCTTTAGAATAGCTAACGTTCTACACCAGCACTCTCCCTCAGGGCTAACACTAGTGTAATGATGGTAAAACCAAGAGAAACAGGTGTCCCCCTCTCCTCGCTACGGCCGTCTCTTCCAACGTCCTGGAGGATATGGGAAGATTGTGGATCGTTGCTGATTGCATGAAATTATACTTCAGAGACATAACATGAACTACGTTTGAAAAGCATTGCGCAAGGAAATGATAGTCAGAAGTACACTGTTGGGAGCCATTGTTAAAATCATAGGCAATGACTAGGGTATTTCTAAATGTTAGGTCTACATAACAAAGACTGACATTGCCTTTTAGGGTGTAGCAAGAGTTCATTCTATGCTTTGATGATTAAATTGATTGAGGAACATTAGGCTATATATATGCCATTTTTTTAAATTATTTTATTCCAATGTGCATAATTAACATGAAATATGGCATGAAAAACCATCCACCAAACAAAAATGTTCCCTTGAACACTGAAATACCTCTGAAAGAATGAGTCTCTTCGATAATAAACCAGCAAGCACCAATACATGTTCACAGATATTTCAGGATACTAGCAATAACACTCTAGATGAAGATGAGCCATGTTGAACATCTGATTAGTATACCAGGGTAGTGTTCAGTAGGAACGAAACAGAAGAAAATGGTCCCAAACTGAGTAAAACAAGGAGGTGCTATCTCGACCTGTCCAAAGGGAAACACTGGTTTTCGTTCTCCGGGTGACTTAATGAATACAACCCTGAACTACATGTCACTATTATATCGTATAGCAGCCAACGTGAGTAAAACATTTAAACGTGTTAACCCTCACAAGGCTGCCGGCCCAGACGGCATCCCTAGCCTCAGAGCATGCGCAGACAAGCTGGGTGGTGTGTTTATGAACATATTCAATCAATACTTATCCACATCGACAGGACAGTAGTGGAGAAGGTGGAACGTTTTAAGTTCCTCGGCGTACACTTCACGCACAAACTGAAATGGTCCACCCACACAGACAGCGTGGTGAAGAAGGCGCAGCAGCGCCTCTTCAACCTCAGGAGGCTGAAGAAATTTGGCTTGTCACCAAAAACAATCACAAACGTTTAGAGATGCACAATCGAGAGCATCCTGTCGGGCTGTATCACCGCCTGGTACGGCAACTGCTCCACCCACAACCGTAAGGCTCTCCAGAGGGTAGTGAGGTCTGCACAAGGCATCACGGGGGCAAACTACCTGCCCTCCAGGACACCTACACCACCCGATGTCACAGGAAGGCCAAAAAGATCATCAAGGACAACAACCACCCGAGCCACTGCCTGTTCACCCCGTTATCATCCAGAAGGCGAGGTCAGTACAGGTGTATCAAAGCTGGGACCGAGAGACTGAAAAACACCTTCTATCTCAAGGCCATCAGACTTTTAAACAGCCATCACTAACATTGAGTGGCTGCTGCCAACATACTGACTCAAATCTTTAGCCACTTTAATAATTAAAAATTGGATGTAATAAATGTATCACTAGCCACTTTAAACAATGCCACTTTATATAATGTTTACATACCCTACATTACTCATCTCATATGTATATACTGTACTCTATACCATCTACTGCAACTTGCCTATGCCGTTCGGCCATCACTAATCCATATATTATTATGTACATATTCTTATTCATTCCTTTACACTTGTGTGTATAAGGTGGTTGTTGTGAAATTGTTAGATTACTTGTTAGATATTACTGCATGGTCGGAACTAGAAGCACAAGCATTTCGCTACACTCGCATTAACATCTGCTAACCATGTGTATGTGACAAATAAAATGTGATTTGATTTCTTGCAAGGAACCCCAACCAGAATATTACAGGGCATGGCAGCTGGCCTTATTATTGCTAGTTAAATCTACGACTGCTGTAGTGCTCGTGTAACGTCCTGTTAAAGGGCCTCTTTCACTCCTCAAAGAGTAGATTTATTGAAATAATTTCATTTAATTTCACCTTCGACCCATATTTAACAGCATGGGCTACCATCTCCTATAGCTAAATACGCACATCACAGTATAACTAACTCCGCAGTCCACACACAGAGTGACGGGCCCAACGCTGCACAATTTGCACTGCATATTTACATTGTCACTCATTATTCAATTGGCTTTATTTCTTTATCAGCAATAAGCAGCCATGACTAAACCGATTCAGTATGGACACAGAGAAATACATTATTTGTAGGCAGGGTGGTTTAAACCAATACGCAGCATGCATGAGTAATGGACATGCCAGTAGGGACTTATTTTAATGAAAATAAATGCCTGGAACTAGTTTAATATTATTTCAAGCAACTTAATACCTTGTGATTCTCTGGCTGTTTGTCAGGACCCGGTGAGAGAAACAGTCACTAATAGTCGGCAGAACCCAGAAGATGAGGCAGACTCAGCAGTACTAGAGATGGTGGTTTAATAAAAGGACAAGATCTTCAGGCAAAGAATATAAATCCACCACGTCCAAAAATAAAGCCAAGAGGCACAAAATGGATATCCTCCAAAATACAAAGAAACTCCACAAAGTGGTAAAAACAGCAGGGAAAAACAAACCTCAAAAGACTACTCAAAAATACACAAGCACTAAACCAGAGAACCTCTGGAAAATCCAATAAGATAAATATATGTTCACAACAAGGCTGGGGCTGGGTGCTAACATACAAACACTGAGCAAAGAACTGAGGAACACACAGGGTTTAAATACTAACAAGGGAACGACACACAGGTGCAAACAATAATTAGAGCAAGGAAAAAACAAAAGGTACAAAAAAAGGTGCAATGGGGACATCTAGTGACCAAAACCTGAACAGTCCTGGCCAAAACCTGACAGAATCCCCCTCCTAGGAACGGCTCCTGACGTTCCTACCAGCCTTCTCAGGGTGGAGGGCCCTGAACTGACGAATGAGGTCAGGGTCCAGTATGTCCTTGGCAGGAACCCAGGAGCGCTCCTCGGGACCGTAGCCTTCCCAGTCCACCAGATACTGCCAGGACCGCTGCACCCGGCGGGAATCCAGTATCCGGTGGACGGTATAAGCCGACTGGCCTCCGATGACACGGGGCGGAGGGGGAGGTCTGCCTGCCGGGATAAGGGGAGAAAAAACAACAGGTTTTAATAAAGAAATGTGAAATGTTGGATTGATCTTAAGGGATCTGGGTAAGTGCAGGCGAAAAGTAACGGGATTGACTCTCCTGGCAATCTTAAAGGGACCGATGAATCTCTGGGACAGCTTACGAGACTCCACCCGTAGCGGTAAGTTCTTTGTTGAGAGCCATACTCTCTGGCCAGGGTACAGGGTAGGACCGGGACGGCGACGTCTGTTGGCTTGTCGCTGGTACTGCTGTGAGGAACGCAGAAGATTAAGACGGGCCTTCTTCCACGTAAGCCGACAGCGTCTGATGAACCTCGAGGCTGAAGGCACTCTGACTTCTGCCTCCTGGTCCGGGAACAATAGAGGAGCATAGCCAAACTGACACTCGTGCGGGGATATACCAGTGGAGGAGGAGCACAAGGTGTTGTGCGCGTATTCGGCCCAAACAATGAAGGATGACCATGTGGACGGGTTGTTGGAAACCATACATCTGAGGGTGGTTTCCAGCTCCTGATTCATCCTCTCGGTTTGGCCGTTGGACTCCGGATGGTACCCTGAAGATAAACTGGCCGTGGCCCCTATGAGTTGGCAGAAGGCCTTCCAAAACCTTGAGGCGAACTGGGGACCTCTGTCGGAAACCATATCTTGCAGAATGCCAAAGACTCGGAACACATGGTTAATCACCAACTCAGCTGTTTCCTTGGCAGAAGGTAATTTGGTCAAGGGAACAAACCTGGCCGCCTTAGAAAACCTGTCGATGATGACTAGGATAGTAGTATTATCATGGGACGGAGGAAGGCCAGTAATAAAGTCCAACGAGATATGGGACCAGGGTCGGTGGGGAATAGATAAAGGGTGAAGGAGTCCTTGAGGGCGGAGGTGAGAAGATTTGCCCTGGCAGCACACGGAACAGGCCTTGACGAAAGTGGCAACGTCTTCTCTTATGGTGGGCCACCAGAACTTACGCTGAATGAACTCCAAGGTGCGACCTACGCCCGGGTGACAGGTGAGGCGAGAGGAGTGCCCCCACAGAAGGACTTGGGATCTTGCTGCCTTGGGAACAAACAACCGATTGGCAGGACCTCCCTTAGGACCCGGTTCGATGGCTTGAGCTTGTCTCACGGTATCCTCAACTTGCCACGAGATTGGAGCCACGATCTTAGCGGCAGGAAGAACAGTCATGTCAGTATCTTCTCGAATGGCAGGAGAGTAGACTCGTGACAAGGCGTCCGGTTTGAGATTCTTCGACCCGGGTCTATAGGTGAGGATAAACTGGAATCGGCTGAAGAAAAGAGACCATCGAGCTTGTCTGGAGTTCAACCGCTTCGCCTGCTGGATATACTCCAGATTTTTGTGGTCCGTAAGCACTTGAAATGGTTGAGAAGCCCCCTCGAGCCAGTGTCTCCATTCCTTCAATGCCATCTTAACCGCTAGGAGTTCACGATCCCCCACATCGTAATTCCTCTCGGCCGGGGTAAGCCGGTGAGAGAAGAAGGCGCAAGGATGAAGCCTCTTGTCTTCCCCCCTCTGAGACAGGACAGCTCCAACACCAACCTCTGATGCGTCTACCTCCACCACAAAAGGTTCATCCGCCGTCGGTAGTGTCAGGATGGGAGCAGAGAGGATGCCCTGCTTGAGTCCTTGGAAGGCCGTCTCAGCTTCTCTTCCCCACAGAAACCTTGTGTTGCCACCCTTGGTTACAGCTGAGAGAGGGGCTGCCACCGAGCTGAAGTTCTTGATGAACTTGCGGTAAAAGTTAGTGAAGCCCAGGAAACGCTGAACTTCCTTAACGGACTTGGGGGTGGGCCAATCCGCTACCGCCCCTACCTTCTTGGGGTCCATCTGGACTCGACCGGGTTCCACTACAAATCCCAGGAATTGTACTCGAGAGGAATGGAATTCACACTTTTCCGGCTTAACGTACAAATGGCTGTCTAGGAGGCGTTTGAGCACTTGTCTGACATGCTTAGTGTGTTCTTGAAGGGAGCTTGAAAAGATGAGGATGTCATCCAAGTAAACAAACACGAAAATGTTAAGCATATCCCTAAGCACATCGTTTATGAGCGCTTGGAACACAGCCGGGGCGTTGGTCAGGCCGAAGGGCATCACCAAGTATTCGTAGTGACCAGTAGGCGTGTTGAAAGCGGTCTTCCACTCGTCACCGGGTTTGATCCGCACAAGATGGTATGCGTTCCGTAGGTCAAGCTTAGTGAAGACCACTGCTTCCTGGAGCAGCTCAAAGGCTGTGGCCATAAGGGGTAGCGGGTAGCGGTTACGAACGGTTATGGCATTAAGTCCCCGGTAGTCGATGCAAGGACGTAATCCACCGTCTTTTTTGGCCACAAAGAAAAACCCTGCTCCCGCCGGCGAGGTGGATGGACGCATGAGGCCTGCTGCCAGAGCGTCCTTGATGTAGGTATCCATAGCAGCTCGTTCGGGAGGAGATAGGGAAAAGATCCGACCCCTGGGGGGGCAGGTGCCCGGAAACAGGTCGATGGGGCAATCGTAAGGTCTATGGGGTGGTAGTTTGGTAGCCCTCTGTTTGCTAAATACCGGTTTGAGGTCATGGTAACACTCGGGAACTCGGGACAGGTCGATGGATTCTAGAGACTCGGGAGGGGAACTCGGGGAACTAGGGAAGATACAAGTGGCTTGGCACGTAGGACCCCACTGCTTGATAGTGCCCACAGACCAGTCGATGTGAGGGTTATGGCTGTGAAGCCAGGGGTATCCAAGGACGAGAGGGAACTCGGAAC
The DNA here is from genome assembly GCF_045679555.1 of Salvelinus alpinus. Lineage (NCBI taxonomy): Eukaryota > Metazoa > Chordata > Actinopteri > Salmoniformes > Salmonidae > Salvelinus > Salvelinus alpinus. The sequence goes on from NC_092094.1 coordinate 11,890,544, forward strand.
ACGAGGTCAGATGAAAGTTCATCACTTCCTGGTGTTGGGAAACTGAAAGTCGCAAGGGGGTAGTGACACGAGTGACAAGTCCAGATCCCAAAGGGCTTCCATCCAACGTAGTAACCCTTATGGGGTCACTAAGAGGTTCAGAGGGAACGCCATTCTCCTTCGCCCAAACACCATCCATGAAGTTACCTGCGGCTCCAGAGTCTACCAAGGCTTGAAGGGGAAGCTCGTGGTTGTCCCAGGAAAGGGTAACTGGAATAAGCAGGCGGGAGTTGGATGGATGGGAGGAGGTTATGTTTCCCGTTACAGTCCTCCCAGGCCTGCACGGGAGAGTGCGTTTTCCCTGGAGCCCGGGACACGTGGAGAGGAAATGGCCCGGTTTGCCGCAATATAGACAGCATCGCTCCCTTATCCGGCGGTCTCTCTCAGCCTGGGAGATGCGTCCAACCTGCATGGGTTCCGGTGGAGTCAGCGAGGATAAAGGTGGAGACTCGGAGCTGGGACCGATAGGAGCTAGGGTGAGAGATCTACGGTTGAGCTCTCTCTCTCTCAGACGCTGGTCTATGCGTGAAGCCAACTTGATCAGGGACTCGAGGTTGTCCGGTGGTTCCCGAGTGGCCAGTTCATCTTGGATGGTGTCGGAAAGACCCTTCAAAAAACACACTGAGCGCCTCGTCGTTCCAGCCACTCGCTGCTGCCACCGTGCGGAACTGGATAGCATAGTCCGTCACACTGCGCCGACCTTGGCTGAGAGTCAGGAGCTGTTTGGCTGAGTCAGGACCCCTGGTGGGATCTTGAAACACTCGCTTGAATTCTTCAGCAAAGGTAGAGTAGCTGGCACAGCAGGGACTTTGGGCATTCACACAGCAGTAGCCCAGGCTAGGGCTTTTTCCGACAGCAGGGTGATGATATATGCTATCTTGGACCGGTCGGTGGGAAACGACGAGGGTTGCAGCTCGAAGGAGAGAGAACATTGGGTGAAAAACCCCTTACAAACAATCGGATCACCTGAGAACCGTTGGGGAGGCGGCAGACGAGGTTCAGCCAGGGGGTTAACTGCCACGGGCACTTGAATCTGATGAACTGGAGCAGAAGCGGTTGCAGGAGAAAGTTGATCAGAAATCTGTTTTATGGAAGTCATCATCTCCAACAGAAGTTGAGAATGTCCAGCCAGTAAGGCCTCTTGCTGAACCAGAGCAGCTTCGTGACGTTGGACAGTCCCCTCGTGGTGGGACAGCATGGGAAAAAAGTCCTGGGTACTGGCTGCCTCTGGGTTCATTTTAATGGCTCAGTGTTTCTGTCAGGACCCGGTGAGAGAAACAGTCACTAATAGTCGGCAGAACCCAGAAGATGAGGCAGACTCAGCAGTACTAGAGATGGTGGTTTAATAAAAGGACAAGATCTTCAGGCAAAGAATATAAATCCACCACGTCCAAAAATAAAGCCAAGAGGCACAAAATGGATATCCTCCAAAATACAAAGAAACTCCACAAAGTGGTAAAAACAGCAGGGAAAAACAAACCTCAAAAGACTACTCAAAAATACACAAGCACTAAACCAGAGAACCTCTGGAAAATCCAATAAGATAAATATATGTTCACAACAAGGCTGGGGCTGGGTGCTAACATACAAACACTGAGCAAAGAACTGAGGAACACACAGGGTTTAAATACTAACAAGGGAACGACACACAGGTGCAAACAATAATTAGAGCAAGGAAAAAACAAAAGGTACAAAAAAAGGTGCAATGGGGACATCTAGTGACCAAAACCTGAACAGTCCTGGCCAAAACCTGACACTGTTTGCTAATGACTGACTGAATCACCCACTGCGCCATACGGCCAAATACATATTCTAGCCTACAAACTGTATGAATGCTGGAAACCCAGTAAGCAATGTAAATATACGTGTGAATATTATTTAATATTCAGTCACATTTCCATTTGTTCTGGCTATTTCACTTTTCATAAGAACTGAATACTGGTAGAATAAAATAGCTTTCAAATCTCTGTTCTAACCAAATGGACAATATTCTATTGATTTAGAATGTTTCTCTAGCAAAACATTGAAGTATGGCTAAGGAGCTTTACAGACAATGACAAGCAGTCTGAGAAATGGGAGGGAGGACAGTTTCTAAGAAAGAATGCAGCTTCTGTTCCACCCCCTTGGATCTGTGACATTCTATAAAGAAGACTATTGGATGCGACTGGTTTAAGGCCTATCCTTAGTGTCTGCTGTGGCTAGTGTTATTTCCACATGCGGTTAAACAGGAAGTAGACGGATGGAGACACAGTGAGAGGGAGGAAACAGCTGCTTAGAGGAAGAGGCAGCCATGCTTTTCATTTAGTTGGCATTACAGGACTCGTATGCACAACACACACACACCACACACACACACCACACCACATCACACACACCACACACACACACACCACACACACCCCACCACACACACCAAACACACACCACAGCACATACCACCCACCACACACACCACACACCGCACACACACACCACACACACACCACATATACACACACCACACACACACACCACACACACAACACACACACACACACACCACACACACCACACACATCACACACACCACACTAACCACACACACCACACACACACCACCCACACCATACACACACACCACACATACCACACACACACACACACCACACCACACACCACACACACACACACACACCGCACACGCACACCACACACACCACACACACACATCACACACCACACACACACACCAAACACACACCACACATAACACATACCACACACACATCACACACACACATCACACACACACCAAACAACACACACACACCACACACCACACAACATACACACACCACACACACACTACACACCACACACCGTACACACACATCTCACACCACACACACACCACACACACACCGCACACCACACAACACACACATCACACACCACACACACACCACACACACATACAAACACACAGGTCTTCAGTCTAGAACAGAGCTCACAGTGAAATTGGAGGCTTCGTTACTTACCTTTATCTCAAGACGCTCACAATCCTACTTACTCCCTCTCTACAATATACCTGTAATTCCTGTCTTGTCTTGTCCGGCTGACTCGCCACTGTTCTAAATCTTAGTCACGATAAGCTTGACTGCATCATCATACGCCTATGAAGGACACATCTGTAAATCTCCTGTGATTTCAGTGAGGTAATGCAGCATATTGCAACATTTTCTAAAGCTTCAGTGAAATCATTGTTACTTGTAATCCTTTGAGATAATGTAGTGCAGAAAGACACGGATCTCTTATAGACAGACATACTGTAGTCCCACTAAGCCTTCTGCACCTACCACCTGATTATCACACATAAGGTGATCTGTGACTAAATCCCCTGGATGATATATGTTGTGGATAGAAAATCCAATTAAAGTAATTATTTTATTTTTTTAAGTAAATGAAGTCACTGGGAAGCCAGAGAGAGAGAGGTAAGTTGCCAGGCATATCCATTAAAAGAGAAAAGCCTCAGTCAAAACACTGAGCTCAGTTCTTTCTCTATTCATGGATATATTTCAGGTCTTCTAGGTGCTAGACACATCCCTACTGTTTATACACTGTTTGTACGTTTGCTGAAACTACATCTCAGGTATTCAAAACTCTAAACACAAAACACAAAGAAGTTAGACAATTTCCCCAAACCCCACAGACATCTTGCAAAATAAAACACAGAAAATCAAAATCAGGTACTCCCTGCTCAAAATGAAACTGAGACACACATCAAATGAATCTAACTTAGCGACAACCGAGATCACACTAATGTGACATATTCAAAACACTACTATCAGAACCTTTTTCAGTGTAAAGACTAAGATTTTGTTGTTATACTGTATATTGTTTGCGTGTTCAAACAAGAAAGGAACACAAATGCATAACAAATTGTTTTATATTTCAACATGACTCAAATATAACAAACAGCATACTGTAAACACACATACACGAAAAATGCAAACATACAGTAAATACATTTTGCATATGCAAAGGAATAGAAATAGGCCTATTTGTACTACTGTACTGTATGTTAGATCAATTGTACGGAATAGATAAAGAAACTGTCAAAATACAGTCAAGAAACAAAATCAGTAATGTCAGTTGTTTTGTTCTGGCCATAGATGTTCCTCAACATCACAGGTGATATTCTCCTTGGCCAGACAGAGGGGGAAACATCTCCTGGCATGACACATTCACCTCTGACTGGACTCTGCTGGAACGTCACCACAGAACTCCTCCATTACCTGGAGAACGGCCATACGTTAATGGGTTTTACGATCATACACCTTCCACCGCCATGCTGAAAACAACTCTTCAGCGTGGTTAAGAAATGGGGAAAATAATGGGAGACAGAGAATTACAAACCTGGTATGGTCATGGAAGCAGTTGCGGACCTGAGCAGCCCGATGGAAATGCACGTTGTCCCAAATTAGAACATAAATGAAATCAAATCAAAACACATTTTATTGTCACATACACATGGTTAGCAGATGTTAATGCGAGTGCAGCAAAATGCTTGTGCTTCTAGTTCCGACCATGCAGTAATATCCATCTCCACTTCCACCTCCACCTCCACCTCCAACTCCAACTCCACCTCTACATCTACCTCCAATTCCACCTTTACCTCCAACTCCACCTCTACCTCTACCTCCACCTCCACCTCTACCTCTACCTCCACCTCCACCTCTACCTCTACCTCCACCTCCACCTCCACCTCCACCTCCAACTCCACCTCTACCTCTAACTCCACCTCTACATCTACATCTACCTCCAATTCCACCTTTACCTCCAACTCCACCTCTACCTCTACCTCTACCTCCACCTCTACCTCTACCTCCACCTCTACCTCCACCTCCACCTCCACCTCCAACTCCACCTCCAACTCCAACTCCACCTCTACATCTACATCTACCTCCAATTCCACCTTTACCTCCAACTCCACCTCTATCTCTACCTCTACCTCTACCTCCACCTCCACCTCCACCTCCACCTCCACCTCCACCTCTACCTCTACCTCTACCTCCAACTCCACCTCTACATCTACATCTACCTCCAATTCCACCTTTACCTCCAACTCCACCTCTACCTCTACCTCTACCTCTACCTCCACCTCCACCTCTACCTCTACCTCCACCTCCACCTCTACCTCTACCTCCACCTCTACCTCTACCTCCAACTCCACCTCTACCTCTACCTCTACCTCCACCTCCACCTCCAACTCCACCTCTACATCTACATCTACCTCCAATTCCACCTTTACCTCCAACTCCACCTCTACCTCTACCTCCACCTCCACCTCTACCTCTACCTCCACCTCCACCTCTACCTCTACCTCCAACTCCACCTCTACCTCTACCTCCACCTCCACCTCTACCTCTACCTCCACCTCCACCTCTACCTCTACCTCCAACTCCACCTCTACCTCTACCTCTACCTCCACCTCCACCTCCAACTCCACCTCTACATCTACATCTACCTCCAATTCCACCTTTACCTCCAACTCCACCTCTACCTCTACCTCCACCTCCACCTCTACCTCTACCTCCACCTCCACCTCTACCTCTACCTCCACCTCCACCTCTACCTCCACCTCCACCTCTACCTCTACCTCCACCTCCACCTCTACCTCCACCTCCACCTCCAACTCCACCTCCAACTCCACCTCTACATCTACATCTACCTCCAATTCCACCTTTACCTCCAACTCCACCTCTACCTCTACCTCCACCTCCACCTCTAACTCTACATCCACCTCTACCTCTACCTCTACCTCTACCTCCACCTCCACCTCTAACTCTACATCCACCTCTACCTCTACCTCCACCTCCACCTCCACCTCCACCTCCACCTCCACCTCCACCTCCACCTCTCTCTGCCAAGTTTGCTTCCATTGTTCTCCAAACACAGGAGTTCTCACCTGTGGCCTTTTTATCCAGACCAAAGGTCTGATTGCAAAGTGAACATTAGAATTAGTGTTTGAAGAGAGAAAGTGATCAATTGGTAATTGAGTTTAGCTTGTTGAACAGTGTTGCTTTTCATTTGCACACAATACATTTTAGTTGTGAAGGTTGTGCCAAAGGTAGAGAATTGTGTGTTGTGTTTTGCCAAATGTTTGCTATAGAATTGCAATCTGAGTGTAAAGCCAAACATGTGCCAGTGGTATTGCAGATTTTGTGTATGGGTCTGCTAAATGAGATACAGATTTGGTGTATGGGTCTGCTAAATGAGATACAGATTTGGTGTATGGGTCTGCTAAATGAGATACAGATCTGGTGTATGGGTCTGCTAAATGAGATACAGATCTGGTGTATGGGTCTGCTAAATGAGATACAGATCTGGTGTATGGGTCTGTTAAATGAGATACAGATTTGGTGTATGGGTCTGCTAAATGAGATACAGATTTGGTGTATGGGTCTGCTAAATGAGATACAGATCTGGTGTATGGGTCTGCTAAATGAGCTACAGATCTGGTGTATGGGTCTTCTTAGATGACAGCATTCTTGCTCTTATAAAAAATGTGCCTTGCTTGCAAGAAGTTATTAAAAGGGATGAAAAAAATCAATAGGGGGAATGGATTAGTGAAGGCAAATATCTATTATCTGGCGATGGGTGAACGTTAATCCACACATGAAAGTGTTTGGTGTCTCGCCTAACGCTGTGTGACAGCCGCATAATAGAATCCCCCTGAGCATCATCGCCTAAAACTTACAAGCCAATGTCCTCTATTGTGAAGCACTCGCGCTTCTCTTTACATGAAATTTCATTCTGGGCCGGCAGGGATTTGGAGAGTTAAAGCTGGTATCTGCTCTTGGCACAACGCCATGTCCAAACTTTTCTCTTCTAAGACTGAGACTCATCTGGCTACACGCCACATCACTTCCACCAGCACCCTCCTGTATCCTCACACACCCTTAGATTGTAGTCTGCACACACTCACACTCACACTCACACTCACACTCACGCAGACGCAGACACACCACACCCACACCCACACCCAATCACACACCCACACCCACACCCAATCACACACCCACACCCACACCCAATCACACACCCACACCCACACCCAATCACACACCCAATCACACACCCAATCACACACACTCCACAGTTCAGCTTAATGTAACATGTTGGCACTGGCCAGATTTGCCCAGGAAATACAAATAAAATACTTCTGAAAATAGTTTAATCAGTGGGTTTAGGGGATACACCCTTTTGATCTGGTAGTGTCTGTTGTGAGTGGGTGGGGGGTGTTTTTGTGTCCAGGAAAGAGGTCAATTACTCATGTAAACTATTTATATTGGAACAAAATCCCATTCTAGTTATCATTAACAGTGACTGCCAAGGCTCAGATAAGTAGGCCATGTAGCGAATCAGAGAATCAGAAAGCTGAGCCAGCAATAAGCAAAGTGGCCTTTTCCATCTGATTGGTTGAACTTCTGAAACCTCTGCACTATTAGCATGCCACTTGTGAACTCTGAACCCTTGATCTGTTATTTAATACTATTTTCAAATTCCATAGTCCTTTTTACCCACTTTAAGACTTTAAGATTTAAATAATTGTCCAATTCATTGAGAAACCATTGGGGCGATTTATTTCAGATCCTTCAGTTCATTCAGCAAATGACCAACCTTGATCATGACATTGTAATAATATGTGTGGTCACTATTACAGATCATTGACCGACATTATAAGAACTATGTAGCTTCATATTAATATCAGCAAACAACCTGAACTTGTTGTAAGACTGATTGTGTGGAGCTTGTGGTTACAGAGTACGTACCCTTTTACTAGTATTCTTAGAATGTATATTTTTTTTAACAGTTGAGGTATGATAGTAGTCAAGAACAGCCAGCTGCTGTATCAAGAACATTTTGTGCAAATTACCACCAGGGACACGTAAAGTCAATATTAAATGAATCATTCTTTATTGTCAGTTAACTAAAGTGCTTCCAACAAACTTAATGCACCATAGTACACATCAGTCAGAAGCTCTAACGGGGCAGTCCCGTTAGTTCTCTTGTATGCTGCTTACACAGACAAGTTATATTTGTATGATTTACATTATTCATTATTCATCATTATTTACGTTTGGTTTGTACATATGACTGACCAATACCTCACGAGGTTTCTTCTCTCCAACCTGAAACCTTGAAATAGAGATACCCCTTTCGGGTTCTCAAAGCAATGTTCTGGGCGTACTGCCAAATTGCTTTTACTGATAGTGAGGATTCCTCCCAGGCACTTGCATTAACCCAGTTGAATTGTTTATTAGAGAAGCATGAATATAACATTTTCCTTCACAAACACAACATGAATTATGTTTCAATAATGTGCCTTTAATTTCTCTCCCTACACCAAATGCTTCAGTTTTCACATGTTACATTACATGTGTAAGGTAATTGTAGACCTGCTCTGCAGTGTCTGCGGTTGTCTGAGACAAGGCGCCAAATCAATTTCACCAATTTTCTGGGGAATCAGACTGCACTGATTTTTTGGGGAGGAAAAATACTTTCCAGGCTCAAGCATTAGTATCTCGCTGATATAACAAGTCTGAGGGCAAAGCCATATTTACGGTGTACATTTTAGGACATCCCTACTCCCTATTGAACAAGTCCCTTTATTCCCTCTATATCCTGTATGAGAAAATGTCAGACAGTAGGCCCTAGTCCTTACTCACTATGGCAAATGTCCCTACTGTCAGACAATGTACACCATACATGCTCTCAGTGGTGGGATCTACGAAGCTTTCTCCCACTGGGCACAGACATCAATTCAATGTCTATTCCACGTTGGTTCATCGTAATTTCATTGACCAGTGTGTGCCGACTAGGAAGGTTCTATAATCTACTGGGTAAAGCATCTTGAAAACAGTCTATCTATCCCGCCTTTCCTGTGCTTTTACACGGAGCACAGAAGAGGGATTTTTGCACAGTAAGCTGGTGCAGAAAAGCCCATAAAACAGGCTACTGTTACAAGAAGGTTAGAGCAAAGATGCATGCAAAAAGCTTCCATAATGTAATTCCCAGGTAATGCAGGACTGTGTGTGTATGTGTGTGTCTCTGTCATGGTTACTTGAGGTTGGATTGTTAAATCCCTATTTCTAATAAGATTGTGTCTCTCTGGTTCCCCTGTTCTCCACTCTGCAGCAACTGTCTCTCCTTGTATTCCTCTCCCTGGAGTAATATGGAGACCTGCCAAGACTCAGTCTCTCTGTCTGGTTTGACACACGCACCCACACACACACCCACACGCACACACACACGCACGCACGCACGCACGCACGCACACACACACACACACACACACACACACACACACACACACACACACACACTCTCTTCTCTGTCTGGTTTGACACAGTAGAGGAGACCTTTGCTGTGTCTGAGACCCGATGAAAATCCATGACCAACATGCTTCTTCCTCCTCTCTGATCTGGAGGCTAACAGTTTTAGTTTTTGTCATGGATGACTTGAAGCAGAAAGGCGGCGATGCATAATTCCTTTTGAGACAACATGAGAGAAAAATAAAATAAAATAAACGTTTTTACTGTACTTACCCCTTAGACAGGTTTTCAATTCTCCAAATCTCTCTGCATGGTTTCCTGAGATGCATATGTATCATACAGGGTTTCTGTCAGGGTTTCTCCTTTTGTTTCCCTCTTACAAAGTGTTGAAATAAAATAGGAAATGCATGAATATTGATCACAGGAGTCCTTGAAGGTCACTGAGGTGTGATATCAAAGACACGTTTCACTCTTGATTTTGGCACCGGGAACCATTCTTTCACTTGCTACAAATCGCATTGTATCCAATGGTGGGTTAAGTCCCAAATTTGGCATTTGCCGGAGTGAAGAATGCAGGTGTAAAGCACTTTGTTACCGTATCATGTGTTCAGGAAATGAGGATCAGATATTGTACAGGAAAGACAGGATGGACAGAATCAATGCTAAGACTATATCAACACAAAACACAGAACATACTGTATATTCTCAGAAGTCATTCTAATGCCACAGCCCTGGCTGCTCAGGGAGAGAGAACAAAACAACAGTTATTTTGTCAAAGACAGACAGACAGACAGACAGACAGACAGACAGACAGACAGACAGACAGACAGACAGACAGACAGACAGACAGACAGACAGACAGAGACACAGACAGACAGACAGAGACACAGACAGACAGACAGACAGACAGACAGACAGACAGACAGACAGACAGACAGACAGACAGACAGACAGACAGACAGACAGACAGACAGACAGACAGACAGACAGACAGACAGACAGACAGACAGAGACACAGACAGACAGACAGAGACACAGACAGACAGACAGAGACACAGACAGTCAGAGACACAGACAGACAGACAGACTGTGGTACGGGTGCTGCGATTTGTAACAAGTGAAAGAATCTGACAGTACCAAGGTCTGGAGATAGGACACAGACACAGACCAATACTCCTCTCTACAAAGACATTGTATCACATTCTGTCAACTACAGTACATCCCATTTTACAACACAGGCTGAATATCATAGCATGTAATGTGGGGCGTATTGTAGCCTAGCTGTTAAGCGTTTAGAGCATTGGGCGAATAAATGAATCCCTGAACCGACAAGGTGGAAAATCAGTCAATGTGCCCTTGAGCAAGGCACTTAACCTTAATTGTTCAAGGGTTGATAATGGCTGACCCTGGCCGTGACCCCACTCTCTGGGTTGTGTCTCGGGACAGTTGGGATATGAAAAAAACACATTGCCATTTAACACACACTTGTGCATTTGTGAAGTAGGACACATGTAGGCACCCACCAGATTACTATTATAAATGTAGCTAGATCTCTTTGAATTAAAGTCAAATGAAGAAGAAGAAAAAAATCTCAAATCTGAATACTATACTTTTGATACTGTAGATTACGAGCTTCGGATGTCCCACAGCCTTTCCCCTCGGGGTGACTGAACCTCCTCCCACCGACAGATGATTTCCCTTTCCCCTCGGGGTGACTGAACCTCCTCCCACCGACAGATGATTTCCCTTTCCCCTCGGGGTGACTGAACCTCCTCCCACCGACAGATGATTTCCCTTTCCCCTCGGGGTGACTGAACCTCCTCCCACCGACAGATGATTTCACTGGACGATCAACCTGGATGATCATCAATAACTGAATTATTGTTTTTTGTTTTTAAAGCGTCTTTGTAATTAGAGGCTCTATATAAAATAAATAATAATAATTATTATATCAGCATGGTGATCCTCACCTGATGACGAGGCTAATGTTTGTCAAAGCTCTGTGTACTTTGTCTTCCAAACATAATACTTAACGAACAATTAGTTTCACCCCAACAATCTCATGCCTGCTGCCAGGAAAAATGTGAAGTTACCCTAGAGCCTGTTTAAGCACACGATCTAGCTGCCAACACTAATGCTATTATTTAAACTTCTTACTCCTCTCATGCGTTGCCTCAACCACTTTCCCCCTCGGGTTGCAATCATGTGTTGCAGCACTGTTATTTACACCAATACGGACTTCAGCTTGTCAGTGAGCCTTGTAGTCTATGAGACCCATAGGCTTGCTGTGGTTCAGACCTGTTCCAGCCACGGTTATCTTAACTCTCACTGACATGCCTTTAGTTCAGTGGGCTTAGTTCAGTCGTGGCATGCAGGAGATCGGGTTCCAACTCCGGTCGGTCACAACATCTGCATGGAGAATGAGGTCAAGAGAGTACTACCTGAGGCCACTATCCTCTACCAAACACTGTGTTTAGAATGAGAAGTGTAGAGCCAAGACACTGCTTGACTGTGTGACCCTCTGATCACACTTCCCAGGACCAAGTGTATCTCTGTAGGAATTTTGGATTTGTTCTCCTTCCCGCTCTTTCCTGCTCCAAATTCCAAGTGAAAGTCCTATCATGGGATCACCAGCCTAAGCAAACATTCCATAGAATATTCTACAGAGACAAAGAGAGAGTAAACTCCAGTAAATAGAGCAGCAGGACTATCATTTGGGCGAACAGCAGAGCTCTCTCTGTAATAATTAAATGGCTCCAACATCAGTGAAACTGCCTGTCTCTCCAAGATCTCTATGCCACCTGATGTAAATCACACAGTGGAAAATCCCACCTTAATAAGTATCTTCTCACTATAATAACTCCACATTATGCAAAGATCCAACATTTAATCCTACATTCTTTGTGCCATCCACCACATGCCGTGCCTACTTCAAAGTACACACAGGACAAAAATATATACCTTATACAGTATATATATATACCCCCTTGGCCCTATGATGAAATCATTTTTCATACAATGGAGACATTATGTTTGACATTCGGGGCAAAGACAGTTTAAGATACAGATTCAGAAAACGTTAATGACCTCAGAGAGGCAATTCATCTTGCAGCCGTCATAACACATACCCCATCTAAAATTAAATAGCAAAGGATATGTACAAGGCAATAGGCAGGGTAAGTGCAGTTTCACAGTGCAAGTGCTAAGTACAATTAGTCCAACATTTTGTAGAGTTGCAGAATTGCATTCGGAATAAAAGAGAACTTGGCCCTATTTGTTTTCTAACCTTAGGTAGTCTGTACCTGGGTAGTCTGTACCTGGGTAGTCTGTACCTGGGTAGTCTGTACCTGGGTAGTCTGTACCTGGGTAGTCTGTACCTGCGGCCAGAGGGAAGGAGCTGGCATTCAGGGTGGAGTGGATGGGAGGAGTCAACCTCTATTTTATTCTCCTTCTGGAGGGCTCTGCCCAAGTAGAGAGGTGACAGCTCTTGCTGTTGCTGCCTCATGATTTTCTCACAAGTCCTGACTATCTTGCCCAACCAATTTTTTCTGTGCAACCTTGATATTCCCAAACCAGCAGGTCAAGCAGTAGGACAGAATGCTCTCAATCAATGATTTATAAAAGAGAACCATGATGGATAGATCAACATTAAAAAAGTGCAGTTTCCGTAGGAAATACAGTCCCTGTTGGCCTTTCTTAAAAAGAGCGTCAGTACTCTGATCCCAGGACAGCTTGTTGTCATTGACTAGCCCAAGGTATTTGTACTCCTCCACTATTTCAATGGGCTCACATTTTATCAGTGACAGGTAGTGTTCCTTCCAAAGTCAATCACCATTTGACTTGATGTATTTCATTTTAGATGGGAGGACTCACACCAGACAGTAAAATCATTCAGAGCCGGTCCGTGCTCCGTCTCATCCCCTTCGAGAAGACTGACCAAAGCAGTGTCGTCAGCATATTTGATCAGGTGTCGCCCTGGGAACCGGCTCCGGCAGCTGTCTGTATACAGTATGTATAGTACTGGTGAAAGAACGCTGCCCTGGGGGGTTCCAACTGAACTAGTGAGCACCTCAGAGAGTGTGTTGCCAACACCTACCTGCTGAGACCTATCCGTTAGGAAGTTGGTGATCCATGTAATAAGCATCAAGTCTCCTCTCAGTCTGTCCGGCGAGAACCAATGGATTGATTGTGTTAAATGCCGAGGAGAAATCTGTGATCATGATACACACATGGGTTTTACTGCCCTCCAAATGCATGTTCACCAGATGTAATAGCTCGAGGATGGCACAACCTGTCCCTCTCTCTGACCGGAATGCAAATTGGAGGGGGTCAAGAAGGTGTCTGGTGGTGTTGATTATGGAGGATGATTTCCCAGAGAGCTATAATAGCTCTTTGAGGAACACCCAGTTAGCATTTAGAGATCATTTTGATAGTTTTGAAGCCTTTTGTCAGGTTACTATGGGCCCTTCTCCTCTGAGCGAAAAGGATCCCAACCGTCATTGTCCTTGTGGATTCATGCAGGAAGAACAGTATGTCAAAGATCCAAAGACGATGCCTGTAACAACGGTGGAAGATGAGAGATGTGTCAAGGTGTGACAGTGGAGGAGCAGTAGAACGTATTGCTATGACTACAGCTACGCTTATCTGGCAGAGCAGCAACAGTGGAGGGTTTCATTCAGCTCTTCCTAATGTGCTCTTGTTGGAAAATAAAATAACCCTGGAGGGAACAATATGTTAGTGACATTATGTCAGAGAGACAACAACAGATAAGGACTTTTTAAGTGTGTGTTTAGTACTGTTTTTACTGTCATGACAACGGTAAGGTTCAACTTCTATTCAAACGCTTTTGTAAGAAATAAATAGTTAAGAATTAACCCACAAACCAACAACCACAAACAAACAACCACAAACAAACAACCACAAACAAACAACCACAAACCAACAACCACAAACCAACAACCACAAACAAACAACCACAAACAAAGAGTCTTCCAGATTGGTTAGTTATTCGATCTGTATTGTATATAAACTGAAAACCAGTATCCCAACTTTTGAAAAGTTAACTAACAATGTCCCTGAACAGGTCCTAAAACATCTAGTGTCTTGTGTCAGGCGTATTGCAGTATTTATGTTTTTGTCTTTTATCTTTTGTATTCAGTCATTCCCTTCTGATCAGAGAGAACGGATACCGATAGAAATTCACACCCATGAAGAAACAAACCCAAATTATTTCTCCTGATCTACACTCGTTGGGGGAAAAAAGGCGCTACATTGCACCTAAAAGGGTTCTTCGGCTGTCCCCATAGTAGTCTTCCTCGTGCAGTCGTCCTCCTGGGGTATATTTTAGACCTCGTCTGTGTCTGACAGTATACATCATCTCAGCAGTGGTCAGACAGGACAAACACAGCGCAGACAGCAGAAGTGCCTGTGTATCAGCCATATGTAGTAGAATAATATGCGGCTTCAGATTGAGTACTATAGCAGCTAACACTTGACCTTAAGTTGCTCTTCTAGCTATGCAACTACACTGTAATAACTACATTAGCAATATTGTATTAACAGTTACAAAGCATGAGCTGTTTCAAAATCTAGTGCCAAGCATCAAGTCTTGGTCCAAAAGTCTTCTTAACAGCTTCTACCCCCAAGCCATAAGACTCATGAACAGCTAATCAAAGGGCTACCCAGATCTCTCTTTTACACTGCTGCTACTCTCTGTTTATAATCTATGCATAGTCACTTTAACTCTACCTACATGTACATATTACCTCAATTACCTCAACTAACCGGTGCCTCTGCACATTGACTCTGTACCGGTACCCCCTGTATACAGCCTCGCTATTGTTATTTTACTGCAGCTTTACTTAACACATCTTTTTCTTACAACTGCATTGTTGGTTAAGGGCTTGTAAGTAAGCATTTCACTGCAAGGTCTACACCTGTTGTATTCAGCATTTCACTGCAAGGTCTACACCTGTTGTATTCAGCATTTCACTGCAAGGTCTATACCTGTTGTATTCAGCATTTCACTGCAAGGTCTACACCTGTTGTATTCAGCATTTCACTGCAAGGTCTACACCTGTTGTATTCAGCATTTCACTGCAAGGTCTACACCTGTTGTATTCAGCATTTCACTGCAAGGTCTACACCTGTTGTATTCAGCGCATGTGACAAATACAATTTGATTTGATTTGATTTTGACTTCAGTCATTAGAGTCGGTTACATCCAGTGTCTTGCAAGTTAAACACCTATTAAATCGAGTCACATCCTCTGCTTATGGCGACTTTGTGACA